>NW_007233330.1:93090-173781 GCF_000164805.1 Carlito syrichta | reverse complement strand
CAGGCAATCCACTCACCTTGGCCTCCCAAAGTGCTGGGATGACAGGCTGAGCCACCAAGCCCGGCCCTGGCTTTCTTCTAAGGAGCTTTAAGGAAGTGGTGGCTAATGGGGAGGGTGGGCTCCCAGCACTCAACTCTGCGGGCTTCCCCCAACCCCGTTTCCATCACTTGCTAACTGAGGGAATCAGAATAATCCATTTAATCTCTCCATGCCTGGCTCTTCTTATTTCCAAAACAAACATAATAATTAAAGAATTATTGTGAGGATTAAATAAAGCATATTCTATAAAGCATTTGAACCAGTGCCTGGCCCTCAGTGAATGCTGGCTATCATTAACCCTGTTAAAGAATTCAAGGCATATCTATGTTCCTTTTCAATATTTTCTCTTTTATTTCCCCAAAGGTGTTTTCTCTTTCCACTCTTTAATCATCACCCAACATGCCCCCATTCACCCTCACATCCTGGATAGGTATATTTGACTATTATGATATTATCCATTTAGACTTGGTCCCAAATTAAGAACAAAATATTAATCCACGTCAAAATGGATCATGTGGAGTGTCACAATCTTTTTTTAAGTCAAGTCAGAGCCAATACTTCTTTATGTTCTTTTTTAAACAAGCACATTACAGTTCTCCTCTAATGCTGGATATATGTTAAGGGTTTGGTGTATTAAGCCAACATTGTTTAAGGTGCATAATCAACTAACACCTTGTACAAAACCTTTGTTATCTGCTTTTCCCTCAAGTCTGCACCGTATTTCGGTGTCTGGCAGTACTCCGAAGATGACACTGTGAGACACCGTGTCTTGCCCCAGTGATGGATGGGTAGGTGGCGGGTAACCCAAAGTGGAGTTTACTTTTCCAAGTTTGTAATGTTCAAAGTAGACGTGTTAGGTCATCTGGCAGAAACGTGGAATGCAGTGACAGAAATAACCACATGATCTGTAACAAGAAGCCACAGGACAAACTTAGAAAAATGAAATAAGTACCCTTTTCTCTCCTTATGTAATAAAATCCTGCATAAAGCTTTACTTCCATTTGTGTTCAATGTATCACTTTCCAAAAGGCACTTAAGGAATCCTAGAAAAAAAATCCATAACATCCTCAATGTTCAACTATTCTAGCTATTTTTATGGCATTTGTATAAGAAAGAAAAAATAATTGGTTTAATAATCCCAAAAATATATATTTGAGAGAAGAAGGGTCCCCATTGCCATGGTAACAAATAACGCTTCCTTGCTTGTGGTATTGTCCAGTGGGTTTTTGAGACAATTATTTTTTCAATTCTTAACTTTATATTAATACTTACTGTTGGACAATGAGGAGAATGACTTGGTGAAATCCCAACAGACAAGGGAGAATATAAAATTGTACATAAAGTGAAAAAACAGCTCTTCACTCAAAAATGACAAGCTCCCTACAAATATGTATTTTTTTGAAGCAGAATGGTCATTACGGCTTATCATTAAGATCTGTTGAATCAGACGATGCCTGTAAAAGTTATCTGTAACAGTGAGGCGTGGAGGGTGATTAGCAGGAAGGAATAGGAGTTGTATTACAGTCCACACAACATGCTCCTGGATCCTTTTAGAACTGAAGAGACATCGCATGTTGGGATTTAACTATAGAGAAATGATCATCTGAAATTTCTGAGCCCTCAAGAAAATCTGACGGCGCCTAAGGTAAGAGCAGTGACTGAGTATTCCTGGTGTTTGAGGTTGAGTGAAGCTCCACGTTGTATTTCTTATGTTGGGAGTAAAGCTCCTTTTATGAATCTTTCCATTGTAAACCTTCCGTGACTTAAAATCCAGTCTTCTCAGAGCCTAGTTTTGTTTTTGACCATAAGGACCCAAATTCGTCTTCCCATTAGCTATCATGTGATTACTTATTCAGCCAACCATTCCTTTCTCCCATTTATCAGCACTGAAAATAACATGGAATCGCGGTTCAAATTCCATCTCTACCCCAATGTGGGGCTGGATATTGACTCTAAGGTTAAAGCTTCTGCTTAACAGTTAAATGGGGATAAAAAGTAGTTGCCCTAAGCCTACTATGAGAATTAAGAGAAGCCTGTAATCCCAGCACTCTGGGAGGCCGAGGCGAGAGGACTGTCTGAGACCAGGAGTTAGAGACAAGCCTGGGTAACACGGAGAGACCTCATCTCTACAATAAATAAAATAATTAGCCGGGCGCAGTGGCATATGCCTGTTGTCCCAGCTACTTGAATGACTGAGGCGGGAGGATCGCTTGGACCCGGCAAGTAGAGGCTGCCGTAGCCACGATGATGACACTGCATTCCAGATTGGGCAACAGGGTGAGACTCTGACTCAAAAAAGTAAAGAGAGAGACAGAGAAAGAGAGGGAGAAAATTAAGCAAAATTAGGCACTGAATGCAATGACACAAAATATGTTTTTAATGAGTGTTAGCTGCATAGTCACAATGGTCTGGAAACAAAGATTCGATTGTGTCCTGCTTCATGTCTTAAAATTTTCTTCTCAACAGAAAGAAAAGATTCTTGTGGTCAAAGGCTCATTTTCAACATTTACTCGTCTTTAATTTTAAAACATGGTCTCTATTAGACATTAATACATTCCCTAGGCTATGGAGGATGGTATGCAGAGGCTATAAAGATTGACTGAGCCTAGGTGCCCACCCTGGGACTTGCTCAGTCTAGAAAGGATATAAGACAAGTACTCAAAGATCAGCAGGATAAAGCAGTGTAGAGAAATGCAAAGCATGTTAGGTGATCCAAAGACAAAGAAAGAAGTCAATTCTGGGATAGCTCAGGAAAGATTTAAGAAGGTGGAGGCTTTACTCTTTTTAATTTGGGAGGGTGGGCATGGAAGGTTGTAATATCTGACAAGAGGTAGCTGGGCTCGGTGGCTCAGCCTGTCATCCCAGCACTTTGAGAGACCAAGGCGGGTGGATTGCTGGAGCCTGCAGGTTCGAGACTATCCCGGGCGACTTGGTGAGACCTCATCTCTACAGTAAACAAAAATTCCTTGGTTGTGGTTAGCTCGCACCTGTAGTTCCCACTACTTGGAAGGCTGAGGCAGAAGGATCGCCAGAGCCCAGAAGGTCAACGCTGGTGTGGCTGTGAGTGTGCCGCAGCACTCCAGCCTGGGCGACAGAAGTGAGACTCCAACTCAAAAAAAAAGAGAAAAAGACAAGGAGTAGGGGGTAGGGAAGAACTCCAGAAAGCAAGGGACAGCAGGCGATCATCACGCGCGCTTGGGGAAGATGGAGCTGTCTCGTTTGCCTGGATTCATCCAGAGGCAAGCAGTGAGAGGAGTGAATGGGAAGAGACCACAATTTGAGCTGACCACACCTGCAGACCTCATTTACACCACGTCTAAAAGAAACTTCTGCGGAAAGAACTGTAGAGGTTTTTCCATGTCTGACACTTTTTATTCTAAGTGGCACAGCAAAACAAGCATTTGACAAGGTTACAATGTGTTATACTTGTGTTAGGGTTTCCCTGCCTCTTCTCTGCGTCTTTTGCCAGGACGCTATAACACAACTCCACCTCCTCATTAAAATCCACTTCTTGATTTGCATCTCCCTGATGATTAGTGAGGTTGAGCATTTCTTCATGTGTTTGTTGGCTGCTCGGATGTCTTCTTTTGTGAAGTGTCTGTTCATATCTTTTACCCATTTTATAATGGGGTTGTTTGTTTTTTTCTTTTCAGCACGTTTGAGTTCCTTGTAAATCCAGGATGTTAAGCCTTTGTCAGACCTGGAGTTGGCAGATACTTTTTCCCAGTCTGTAGGCTGTCTCCCTGCTCTCTTGATGGTTTCTTTGGCTTTGCAGAAACTTGTCAGACCAGATACCACCTAACTCCAGTCAGAATGGCAATTATCAACAACTCAAAAAATAACAGCTGCTGGAGAGGGTGTGGTGAAAAGGGAACCCTTCTACACTGTTGGTGGGAGTGTAAACTAGTGCAGCCTCTGTGGAAAGCAGTGTGGCGATTCCTAAAAGCTCTAAAAATCGACCTTCCATATGACCCCACAATCCCCCTTCTGGGAATATACCCTGAAGAACTCAAATCACTCTATAAAAAAGATACCTGCACACATATGTTTATCGCAGCGTTGTTCACAATAGCAAGAACCTGGAAACAGCCATGCTGCCCAACAAAAGAGGACTGGATTTAAAAAATGTGGTACATATACACGATGGAATACTACGCAGCCATAAAAATGAACAAAATCATGAATTTTGCAGCAACCTGGATGGAACTAGAGTCTATAATACCGAGTGACCTCTCACAGAAACAAAGATCCGAGTATCACATGTTCTCACTCATGGACCTTGAACATCCAATGTAACACTAAAAGTAAATGACTGACAGTGCTGGGAGACTATGTGGGGGAGGGAGTTGGGATTAACAGTAGCAAATATCTGTCTGGGGATGGGGAAACACCTCTTATCAACAGGGTGCCTGAATGAAACGTAATTGTACACCTAACCCTTAACTGTACCCCACAAAATCATAATAAAAATATTGATTAAAAAAAAAAAGAAAAAAAAATCCACTTCTTAGCCGGGCTCAGTGGCTCAGCCTGTCATCCCGCGCCTTTGGGAGGCTGAGGTGAGTGGATGGCCTGAGCCCACAGGTTCAAGACCCGCCTGGGCAGCGAGACCTCATCTCTACAATAAATCAAAAAATCAGCCGGGCGTGGTAGCGTGTGCCTGTGATTCCGGCGACTCGGAAGGCTGAGGCGGAAGGGTCGCCGGAGCCCGGCGGGTCGAGGCTGCGGGGGCCGGGAGCGGCCGCTGCACCCAGTCTGGGCGACAGAGTGAGACTCCAACTCAAAAAAAAAATCCACTTCTTCATATCTGCCATTCACATTACAGCCTGAATGAACTCCACAAAGCCCAAGCACTCTAGAGTTGGCCTTCCCTGCCATCGTGAAGCTATACCTGTCGAGGCAGAAAGAGAGAAGATGGTCTGTATTTGCTCATCAGCTTTGCGTATTTTAAATGCTTAGGCATATGGCATATATGCCTCCATGTGGAGTCTTGTCAGAGCCTTAGAAATGTCACGGGTTGGCTTACCACTGCAGAAGCGTGTGGAAGAACTGATCCTGGAATAATAGCTGCCTGGCCTTTGCCTCCGTTTGATGTTCCCAACTTGCGTCTCTTTTCTTTTTCTTTTTTTAATGTAATTTTTTTATTTTAAAGATCTGGGGTATAATTCAGGGTTAGGTATACAGACGTTTATTATGCATGGACTCTTGCTGATGAGGCGTGTCCCTCCCCCCGGGCAGATTCCCGCTACTGCCAGTCCTGCTCCGGCCCTTCCCTGGGAGTTTCCCTTAAGGTCCGCTTATAAGTGAGAACATGTGGTACTCAGTTCTTTGTTTTCTGTGGTAGGTCACTCAGTATTATATATTCTAAGTCCATCCAGGTTGCTGCGAAGTTCATAATTTTGTCTTTCTTTTTGGCCGTGTAATATTCCATAAAACCACACTGAGATACCATCTTGCTTCTTATCAGGCCGGCTGCTGTGTTTCGGGAGCCAAAGCGCAGCACAGATTCACAGGCTGGTTCCCTTTGGGTGGAACAGAAATTAGTGTTTTTTCTTCGTTCTATCCACACGATATACACTGGGCC
The DNA here is from genome assembly GCF_000164805.1 of Carlito syrichta. Lineage (NCBI taxonomy): Eukaryota > Metazoa > Chordata > Mammalia > Primates > Tarsiidae > Carlito > Carlito syrichta. The sequence continues at coordinate 168,158 of NW_007233330.1, read as the reverse complement.
CTCAATAACCCAACACTGAGTTATAATTGTCATAGTCAAGTTGAGAGCCCACTGAGCATCACAGCCATGATGAGTTTCTGGCAAACGGTGGCATTGCTGACACCCGTAATGAGGTAGAAAGAGAAGAAGTTTCCACAAAAGTTTTATCGACATATTTTCTGTTCTCAGTATGTCTTGCCTTACTATATGCCTTCATTTTTATAGGAAAAGAATTATGTTGAAGCCATGAGTTTGATTGTACCCAATAAATGAAATTTCTGGGCTATTTCCCGGATGGTTACAAGGTGAAGTATAAGAATGCAGGTTCTTGGAAAACATTCAAATGAGTTTGGCAGGTTACTATCTGAAAGATGGCCTCAAGTTGAAGAAATCACTGCCTCTCCCTCCTCACTACAAGACAACCGATTTCACGAGGGGGAAAAAATGAAAGCACAGTTCCACTACAGGGCAGGAAATGAAGAATTGCTTTTTAGCAGAAATGATGTGGGGAATTCTTTGTGTTGGCAACATGCAATTTCCCAAAATAGATGCTGGCCAGAACCAGTTTAACTATTTGGGGAAAAATATGTGGCGTTTTTACTTACCCAGAGTGGTCAATGAAGACTTTCCAAGGCTGTAGAAAAAAAATGCCAAAGAGGTCCGCTGTGAGGTCTGTTCGTCTTGTTATGACTATGAAATTGACATATATTTACAAAAGGGTATTCGAAAATTTGCTTTTTTCAAATTATTAGAAAAATGAAAAGAATGCCTTTACAGGTGTTAAGTGTTTCACTTGAACAATTTGATAATCTTCATTATGTTGAATTATTTGATTTAACCTTCCAGATATCTGTAGGAACTTGATATATTTCATCTACTCCCTTTTCTTTCTTCAAAACAATTAGTTTCTTAATGTTTCTACTATCAACATTAACCCAGAAGCTATATGTGAAGCAGGGAAACTATTGTAGTGATCCATCTCTTTCTTTACATTGTCAATCTTTAAGTGAAACAAATTGATTTTTTTAAAAAAGTAATGTGCTGTCACTTTCTCCCAAAAAAGGTACATATTGAGTACCACAAACATTAAATAATTTAGTTTATAAAGTTATCTATACACACACACACACGCCTGGATTCTCTTGTGTTTTATTTATTTACTTATTTGTTTGTTTATTTATTTATTTTTGAGTTGGAATCTCACTCTATCACCTAGGCTGGAGTGCAATACACACTCATGACCACACCAGCATGGACATGCTGGGCTCTGGTGATCCTTCCGCCTCAGTCTTTCAAGTAGCCAGAACTACAAGCGCACACTACCATGTCCTGTTAATTTTTGGTTTACTGTAGAGACAAGGTCTTGCCAAGTTGCCCGGGCTGGTCTTGAACCTGTAGGCTCCAGCAATCCACTCAGCTTGGCCTCCCAAAGTGCTGGGATTACAGGCTGAGTCACCCAGCCCGGCCTCTCTTGTGTTTCAAAAGTGTATTGGTGAAACCAGGAATCCTGTCTCTGCAGTTTATGGACAAGCTAATTGCCTGAGGGGTCAACTAATATGCGGTCCGACTTCACAAACACCTTGCTAGAACCACAGGCCTCACTCATTTACTGTTGGAATAGAGATGTTTATTCATTAATACAAAGTAGGTGCGGGTGAAGTCTGAAAATTTTAAAACCATTAGATATTGCTAATGTAATTATCAAAACTTCTTAACTTACAAGAAAATGAACTCAATGATTCAAAGATGGGACAGCACTAAAAATTACAGTTTAAAAATATGTGAAGCATTCACCCTGAAAATGGATTTTAAAGAATTTTAAAAAGCAAAATAGCCGGGATCAGTGGCTCAGCCTGTAATCTCCCGTCTTGGGAGGTGAGGTGAGTGAATTGCCTGAGCCCATGGGTTCGAGACCCGCCTGGGCACCTTGGTGAGACCTCATCTCTACAATAAATCAAAAAATCAGCCGGGCGTGGTAGCGCATGCCTGTAATTCTGGCTACTCAGAAGGCTGAGGCGGGAGGATCGCCGGAGCCCAGCAGGTCGAGGCTGCGGTGGCCTGGCCGGGAGTGGCCACTGCGCTCCAGTCTGGGTGAAAGAGTGAGACTCCAACTCAAAAAATAAAAAAATTAAAAAATAACCTGTAAAAATATACAAAGTCAAAATGGTGGTTAATTGCCCACTATTCTGGTCTTTGCCAGAAAAAGACCCTTCTTGATATTTAAAAAGGCTTAAATTCAATTATCTTTCAGAATTTCTAAGTGATATTTCTAGGGAATGAAACAATAGAAAGCCTTCATATGTATCTTTTTTAATTGCAAGAAACAAAAAGTATTGACCTTGAGTTTGACTTTTAAGAACAATCTCACTACTGATGTGCCAGCATTTACCAGGTAATTTGGAAGCTTGGAAACAAATCACCCTTTGATTTTTGGTGAAATGTTCACTCCCCAACCTGTCAACATACTCCTCATGAGATAGGGCTCTTTTATTCCCACATTCAGACTTTGTCTCAGCACGAAACATCTTGCGTGGCCCAGGGATTTTCGAGGAATCCTGGGAATTGTGAGTGCAGGCATGTTTAAGTATGATCCTGAGCACAGGAGCTTTCAGTTCAGTCTTTTGTGCAGAGATAATGGTTTATGTTAGACTGATTACATGCAGACTGAGAAGTGTATCTTGTGCAGCAACTCTGAGGCATGCTGAAAGATAAAAATCCCATTTGCTGCATGTTATATTGGTGGTCTCTGACGCAGCTCACGCAGACCTGCTTCGTCCTTGTAAATCACAGATATAATGAGGGCCAGATAGCAACTCACTTAACTGTTGAATGAAGTAAGTGTTTCTTTACTTTAGACTGAAGGATGGCATATTTGTTATCTAAAACCTTGTGATATCAGGTTGAAAGAAGCGTTTCAGTTATGTCTCCGAACTCGACTGGATAGTTGGATAGTTATGTGCACATGCTTGGTGTTACACAGCAAGTTTCAAGGGAAGTTTTACTTATTCGCTTTCATTTAATTTTTATAACGATCTCCCTGGAGGGCCTTTAGTACTAAAGATGAGCTGCTTTCCAACTTCTTTCTCTCTCGTTTTTGCCACCAGCCCGCTGGGCAAAGAACAAAGGCAACCTCTTGGTGGCTAATCAACATAATTCTTTAACTGGAGGTTTGGTTCTCGGATGGAAAAGCAATATAATTCCAGGAAGCAAGAACAAATCCAGACCCAATAATCCTGCCTGAGTGGAACATAAACCTCACGAGTGAAAGCATCTTTGCTTCTAACATTTCATTAATCCCGGTTTTATAGGCAGCAGTTTATTTTATGTCTAATAGAGCTATTTCCCAGTGTTTTATAATATGATGCATTTCAATATCTACAAGATGAGTGGTAATTCCAGTTTTATAAGTGGAGAAACAGGAGCATGGAGGGATTATGAGAACCTTAGTGTTAGAGTCACCAGCAGAGTGTATTTCTATCTATGCCATAAACACACACACACACACACACACACACACACACACACACACATACATATTAATACACTTGAATACACACATACACACTCCCATGTACATGAATGCATATATTTGTACACACACAGGCACACACATACACTTTAAGATACAAATACACACATGCACTGTTACACGCATACACACTTGCACACATCCATACTCACCAACATGAAAACCTAAAAGAAAGAAGCCCTCTGAATTATACTAGTTAAAGGAAAAATAATCTGACCTGTAAAAATTGTATAACAATGCTGTTTTAATTTTTTCAATTTGGACACATTCAGTAATTCCAAGAGGCCAAAACAAATGATGTATTTAATAAGTTTATTGCTTGGCAGAACTATTTAAGGGATTTGTTTTAATGAAGCCTGAAACTTATTTTGAATAATCATTGTTAAGCACTAAAAATTCAAGAAGCAGCTCCTGAGCCAAGAGCTTGGCATATAGTAGCCATTGAATACATGTCCTGAATTTGTTTCAAATGTCCGTTGAAAAATATTGTAGACTTCAGATCAAGCATAATAGTCTGAATACATATCCTCTCCTGAAAACCCATTAAAACAAGAGCAGAACAAAATAAATAAAAAATACACTCTAACACGCAGGGACAAAGAAATCCTTAGAAAAGGTAAAAGTAAACAAAGACCTTCACAAAAATTGAAGAAGGACATTAGAAAGAAGAGTGAACACCGATGCAACACAGTGAAGAAAACCTTGTGCCTGTAGGAAGTCATCAAGACATAAGCGATTCATGCCTCTGAACTGGGGAAAGGCCCAGGAATTGGAAATTCAAGGTATCTAGGAAAGCCAAGGTCAGGGGAAGAAGTAAAAGCAGCATGATTGGTTAAGAGTCTACATGAGGAGCAGTTAGATCTTCCATTGTCCAGGAAGGTGGAAGTCTGGAAAGCCTCTGGCTTGGAAGACAGACATCTAAACAGACAAAAGTAAACAGGAGGTAACAGAGCAATGGAGACAACTGAGACCATTGTAAGACACTAATATCTACAGATGAGATATGGCAGCCTTGGAAAAATAGAATAAAATAATAAAAACCGATCAGTGAAGGATAAGGTCACTGAATTTTAAAATATATTAAAATAAAGGTTTAAGTAGAAGAGCTGCAAGGTAAGGTTGAGGAAATATCCCCAAATTCAAAAGATAAAGAGGTGGAAAACAGAAAGCAAAAGATAAGAAAATTAGAGACTTTCTTCAGGAGGGTGGATATGTGACGAATAAGAGATCCAGAAAGAACATGGAAAAACTAGAGGAAGTTGTAGAAAGTAAATAATATTTTAAAAATACAAGAATTTTTCTCCAAAGGATGTGATCTTCAGATTTGAAAGAGCCTCCCAAGATCCAAGAACAATCAGTGAGAAAGATCCATATTCAGGCATATTTTCATGAAATATTGGAACAACCAGGTGTTGGGAAAAGATACTAAAAATTTCCAGAGAGACAAAACTATATTGAACAGACAAAAAAATAAAAAATAAACAGACACAAATGAAAACATGTTTCATACAAAAAAGGGGACACGGAATGATACCAGGCTTCATAGAAGAAACTTATGCAGCCATAAGACAACATAAATGCTTTCAAATTCTGAAGTGAAAAATGATCTTCAACCTAGATTTATATACACAGCTAGGCTATTTTAAAAATTTTATTTTATTTTAGACTCAGTACATGTTTGTTACATGAGCATATTATTCACTGGTGGGGATTGGGCTTCTGGTGTATTCATTACCCAAATGGGTGATTTTTCAAACTTCACCCCCTTCCCATCCTCTCCCGTTTTGGAGTCCCGGTGTCTATTATTGCCATCTTTGTGTCCAACACAGCCAAACTATTAATCAAGTGAGAGTACAGAAGAGGGACACAAAGTTTTAAAAAAATTATCTCCCTTACACCCTTTCTTGGGAGACTCTAATGATGAGAATAACAAACCCTCACATAAAACTCATGATTTTCTAGGCCCTGCTCTAAGCATTTTATATACAGTGACTAATTTGATCCTTACAGAATTCCTATGAAGCAAATAATATTATGAAGAAGTTGAAGAACAAAGAGGTTTCTTGGTCATCCCGATTAGGAATGGGGTAAATGGGAAAGGAACACTGGCAGCCAAAAGCCAGGGCCAGTGCGCTTATTGCCTGGTTACCCTGCCCTCTGAAATGCTAGGGTAGTTAGGAAGGGTCATCAAAATACACCATGTGGCTCAGCTGCGAGTCACATTCACATGGGCATAATAACAGAAAACTTGAAAATGGATTCGATAAAAGTTACAGAGCTATTTTCGTGTGGATATGTGAGCAAGAGAGATGCAGTGGGGGGTGCTGGGAGTAACTAGAGTTGAGTTTTCATCTTCCATTGCATGAAGGGAATAGATACTATCTGAAATGAAAAATTAAGCTCTGCCAAGCACATAGAAGGGACTCGGTAAATGTTTGTGAGCGAATAAATGAATGCTCCTGGTCTTTATCTCACATCTTCATTTGCACATTTACATGGCACTATAATAGAAAGAATGGAAAAAATAGTATCTACCTCACATGTACTATGTATGTCATGAAGAAATGTTTAGGTTAAAAATAGCCTCAAGCCTGTAATCCCAGCGCTTTGGGAGGTTGAGGCGAGAGAACTGCCGGAGCCTGCCAGTTCGAGACCAGCCTGGGCAACATGGTGAGACCTCGTATCTACAATAAAATAAAACAAAAAAATTAGGTGGGCGTGGTAGCACACACCTGTCGTTCTGACTACTTAAAAAGCAGAGGCAGAAGGATCGCCTGAGCCCAGCAGGTCGACGCTGGGGTGGTCGTGAATGTGTCACTGAACCCCAGCCTGGGTGATGGAGTGAGACTCCAACTCAAAAAAAAAAAAAAAGAAAAGTAAATTTGCAGAACAACTTGTTACTACAATTTCATTTTTAAAAGAATAGCACATACATATGTGTGTGTATTATTTTCAAACATAGAATTATGTTTGTACAATAAAATATCTGCAGAGATTAAACTCTTACGATGCCATCATTGGAGAGTGGAGTTGGGGGAAAAGGAAGTTTTTACTGGATATGCTGTTCTAATTTCTAAAATTTTACAATGAGCATTTACTTTCATAATATGAAGTCACGTCCTGTGCAGCAACATGAATGAAGCTGGAGATCATCGTCCTGAGTAACTTGACTCAGAAACAGAAAAACAAACTCTGCATGTTCTCACTCATATGTGGGAGCTAAATGAGTTCAAGGATGAAAATAATAGATACCAGAGACACCAGTGAGGGAGAAGGGGGAAGGGTCCTTAGAGTTCAGAAACTATCTGTGGGCGTAGTGTCCACTCTCTGGGGAATGGGTCCCCTGAGACTCCAGCATTCCCCGTTATGTCCATGTGATAATGCACGTGTACTCCTGAACCTAAAATTAAAAACTTAAAATATAATAATAAAAACAAAAGGTTGAAAAAAAATTAAAGATGGAAAATGTATTTAAAAGGTCACCAATCATATTTTAAATTTTTTTATTTTTAAGGATTAAAATTTTTATGTTTTTTGTGTTCGTAATACCTCGAGTTGGTTTTACCATTGCCTCAGTCGACTATGAAAGTCTGTCAATCTTCTACTGAGACTAGATTAAGTGAAGGCAATCTGTTGCCCTCAGGGAAACCACTCAGGTTGAGACCCTGAAAATTGTGGGTTGAGGTTGAACTGATGGGATTCCGGGCACAAAGTCTGGGACACTGGGGAGTTGCTTTACTAGCAGCCACCCACCCAATACAACCTCCACATGCCCACATTTCCCTGGCTTCCAAACCAATAGCGGTCAGGTGGGCGTGTGCCGAGCAAGAAAGACAATAAATCCTGAATGATCTCTCTGTCTGGCCTCCTCTGGTGCCAGTGTCTGATGTGTAAAGGCAACCGAAAGGGGGTTCCCTGCCCAGAAACTCTTCCAAGCATTCTCAGACACACACTCCCGTTAGGTGGTCCCCAGCCTTTTTGGCATAAGGGACCGATTGCGGGGAAGACGATTTTTCCACGGACGGGTGGGATGGGGCATGGGGGTGGGGGGACGGGAGTCATCAGACATGAGATTCGCCTAAGGAGTGCAACCTAGATCCCCCACGTGCTCAGTTCACCCTAGGGTTCGCGCTCCGGTGACAACCCGACACGACTGCCGACCTGATGACAGGGGCAGAGCTCTGATTGTCCACCGCTCCCCTCCTGCTGTGAGGTCCGGTTCCCAGCAGGCCATGGACCGACACTGGTCTGCAGTCCCAGGGTTGGAGACCCCTGATCTCAAACGTCCTGGGTGGGCTCCTTCTCGAAAGAAGCATTTCACAGGGAGGAAAAAGGATGTTCAAGGCTCTAGACTTCTCACTTCCTACATTTGTTTTTTATTGTGTTCACTCCAATGCTGAGGTCGATTTTACTCAGTCCTTTCCTATCCCCAAAGATGTAATGAAAGAGGAAAAGGTAACGCCGGGAGGCTTGCCCTTCATACCCATGTTGTGTTGGGGTGAGGGTTGTTCGGGGGTTCTGTTGAGGTAGGGTCTTGAAGGAGGCATCTGCAGCACAGAGGGAGGAAGTGAAAGCAACACGTATCCTTTCATGGGAAAAGCTTCACGTAAACAGAGTTTCTCATCCTCGTTATGCCAAGGCTGGAATAATAAATACAGATAGGAGGTAGACTCAGACTTCAAATAATGCGTTGAAACTGTGTTCACAGACTCGGCCTGTTTCTATTTGTGCAGTTGTTAGCCATAAGGACAGTTGTAGCCCTTGCTGGGCCTCGGACAAGTATCTTGCCAATCACTCCTCACATCATCCCGGGCTGGGTGACTAAAATTCGTTGACATTGCCCAAGTGTCCAAACTGGGATCGATGGTCTCAATGTCCAGGGCAGACCCTTGAGGTTGATTGGCAGTTCAACATGGCAGCTATCTGGTCCGGAGGGCAAAGGGTGTGCTGTGTCTGTATCTGGTGACATAAACAACACTGCGAAGAAAAGAACCGAGAAGCCAGAATAAAAATAAACTGAAAAAATACCACAGCCACCAAAAAGGTCATTGCTCAAATTTAAGCGTGTGAGATATTTAATAAAACTGTCTTTCTTAAGTTTTGTACTAATAATTCTTGTATTGTTCTGAACAAAATAATTAAAAATGCAGCAACATTATGTTTGCTTCTTGTCGGTTCTTTTGTAAATAATCTAAGGTGTATGATTTAGAAGGCTGGGTCTACCAACATCCAAGTTTTGTTGAAGAAGTTATTTATTGAGTAAATCATGTTTCAAATAAATAATGATAAACTCCCACATACAGATTTGTTGTGAATGGCCAAGTGCTTTGAAACTAGGTGGGACAGGGTTTATGAATGTGTTTTATCCTTAAATATGTTTCAAAAACTCAAATACGCTTCTTTCCCCTGCAGACTTGGGCTTCCCCATCTCTTGTTCTTTCTTTAACCCACTCCATCTGGGATTTAATTCCTAACTCATCACTAAAATTGCTTTGGCCAAGGTCACAAATGAACTACATCTTGCCAAAGCTGACATCAGTCTGCCTTCCCTTGGCCCCTGGATAGTATCAGATGAAGCTCATCACTCTATCCTGTTAAAGACCTTTTGTGCTGTAACTTTCCAGGACACTGAGATTGCTGGGATTTCCACTGACCCCAGTCTTTTTGGCTAGCATTTTCTCCTTTCTCATAACTCTTAATTTGAGAATTTCCCAGGGATTTGCTTTCTGCCTACTCTCTGAATTGTCTTCCATAGGTGTTTCCACTCAGACCATGCCTCTCAATAGTATATCTAAACTGATAACTGACTCTCAATCGTATGTTCATTTTGGCCTGTCTCTTTAGCTTTAGATTCTTGTTTCCAACAACTACATGACAACTCTAGTCTAATTTTCACTGCATTCTTAACATGGACCAAACAGAACTATAACGCTCATTCTTCTTCCCCAATTCACTGTCTCCAAGCCTTCTCCACCTTGGCAATGGCATCGCTGTCCATCTAAAACTCAGGCTGGAAACACAGGAATAGTCCTTGATTCTTTCTTTTCACTCACATCTCACCTCCAATCCATCTCCCAGTCCTGTTAGCTGTGCTTCTAACAGATAGCTCGATTCCGACCACTTTTCACTCTCTTCACAGGTACCACTTTTGCTCAAGTCATTTCCATCTTTTGCCCCAGCATCCTGGTCCCAGCTAACTGTCTCCATCCTTGCCCCTACCGTCCCTCCTTCATGTAGAGGCCAGGAAAACTCCTGGGACATGAACCAGACCTTGACTCCCCTGCCCAAGGTTTTCCAAAACCTTTATCTGCAACCTCGTAAGCCATCTTTAAAAATTCACATTTTTAAAGATGGCTTACGAGGCTCTCCGGGATCTGGCCCCTGCCTACCTCTCAACCTGTCTGTCCTCCCCAGGCACCTGGTTTCCTTTCTGCACCTCAAACACACCAAACATGTTCTTGCTGCAGAGCCTTGAACTTGTGATTCCTTCTGCTTAGGATACTCTTCTTCCAGATCTGGGCCACAACAGGTCTCCTGTGGGTTGTTAAGAGGGTCACATGAGTTAGTATATGAAAAGCAGTTAGAACGGTTCCAGGTATATACACATAACTGTTCTTGTTTTGTTAGTCTTCTCCTTCAAGTATTGAATAAAAAGATCATCTGAGATGGCCCCAATGAATTCAGCCCTAACTTACTTGCAGGTCCTCTCTGCTGTATTTTCTTGGTTTCCACCCCCCCATATCTAAATTTGACTTTATCGAAATGATTTCTTATGTATAAGTCCTGTCTCCCCTACTAGAAAGTAAGCTCCCTGCAAGCAGGAGCTCTACCTGCCTCATTCATGGCTCTATCATCATTGCCTAAGAAGCACTTGACATGGAGGCTCTCAATACATGACTGCGGAAATACTTTGAAAGTAGAAGAATCAATTCACCTGGTTTGTTAACTAAAAGGTGAGGTTGTTTTTTACTGTCGAACAAGTTAAACACATTTCAAAGTGTACAATTAAAAATGGAGAGCTTTCTTCTGTCTGGCCCCATTCCTAGCCAGTGGCCCTATATGAATTTCTTTTCAGTATCCTCAGATTTGCCCTGGACTTGCCTTCTTCTTCCATGGTACAGTACCAACATTGGCCTTTTATATTTTCTAATTGAAAAAACTTTTGAGAAACAAACACATATCTTTCAATAACTAGTTCTTTCATTGTTTGGGACAGTGTTGCAATTTCCGAATTGTGACGTCAACTGCACACAAAAACTGCCTTTTATAGGGGAATAAAAAAGGGGTGGAGAAACATGGGTCCTCCTTCTTAAGGCTGTATCTTTCTTGGAGTCAGCCAGCTCCCCCAATTGAGTTCCATTCAGCTTCGTGGCTCCTGCCAGTATGAGATCTTACACTCACATGTGACTTCTAAGCTAATAATAAACTATGTGATGGAGTCCACAAAGACAAGGTAGTGATAGAAAATAGAACTCTCAGATGAGCACATGCTTCTAGAATCTGCGAAGTAGAATGACAGTCTTAGTGCAGCTATGTTGTCTATGCAAAATAATCCCTTGTCAACATCTTATCACATTGAAGAGAATCATTGGGTAATTTTCTATATAGCATTTGTCAAGCATATTAACTTTAAAGACACTTTTCTTGGCTGGGCATGGTGCCTCAGCCTACAATCACGTGCTTTGGGAGGCCAAGGTGAGTGGATTGCCTGAGTCCGCGGGTTCGAGACCCGCCTGGGCAACTTGACGAGACCTCATCTCTACAATAAATCAAAAATTAGCCAGGCGTAGTAGCGTGTGCCTGTAGTTCCAGCTACTTGGAAGGCTGAGGCGGAAGGATCTCTGGAGCCCAGCAGGGGAGGTTGCAGTGGCTGGGAGCATGCCACTGCCCTCCAGTCTGGGCGACAGAGTGAGACTCCAACTTAAAAAAAACACAAAAACAAAAAACACTTTTCTTTTAAGCTATTATTGGGGAAAATATTATTCACAACATTTTTAGGTGAACAATTTCTAACTACTCACCAGATACACTGAGGTATGAGTACGTTTGGTCCCATTTTTATCTTTAGTCTGTTTCATACTGGAGAGGAGACGCCATGTTTTCTTCTTCCTTGTTGTAGTTAAGTTTCACATGAGCTGCAGTTCCTTAAGGAGGGTGAACTACTCAGTAGTTCCATCTTCTCTCTTTTATGCACTCTACTCTTTTGAACTGATTCAGAAATGTCAAGAGAATTACATAGCCTCTTCCCAGATTCCAGTCTTTTTATTTCAAATCTGGCTCACCACATAGGACTGATGTCTAGGCTACCTAGAACGGGCCTACAAAAAGCCTGAAGTCCTTAGATAAACATGCTACACGATTTGGGGTATTACTAGTAAAATTGCTTGAGCTTGACTTATAGTTATTCCACAAGCAGCCACAGATCTGTGTTTCCTTGAATAAAAGTTTCAATTTCTAGAAAAAAATTCTGTACTGTTCTCCTCGTTGAACTCTCAGAGCACAAGAAATTCTAAAGCAGAAAAGTCTCAATCATGCTTTTTAGTCAAAGGATATTATCAAATAACTTCAATTTAAGAAGTTTTGCTGATTAGCTATAAGGACCCCCAAAATGGAATTTATTTATTAAAAATTATGTGCTTATTCTTACATGTTTAAACTTCAGTCACCTTCAAAACACTCTTCATTTGATGCAATACATTTATCTAGACACTTTTCCACCACTCAAAACAGGTTTTGAACTTGTCAATTTTGAGGCCTTTTAGTGCTTCTGCCGTTATTTGTTTCACCTCTTCCACATCAGCAAAACATTTCCTTTTGAGGACTTCTTTCATCTGGGAAAACAAAAAATAAGTCACTTGGGGTGAGATCAGGTGAATAGGGAGGGTGAGGCCCAGGGGTCATACTCCTTGGGTTCAAAAACTGCTAAGAGCCGGGCTCGGTGGCTCAGCCTGTAATCCCGTGCCTTTGGGAGGCTGAGGTGAGTGGATTGCCTGAGCCCGCGGGTTCGAGACCCGCCTGGGCAGCGAGACCTCATCTCTACAATAAATCAAAAAATCAGCCGGGCGTGGTAGCGCGTGCCTGTAATTCCGGCTACTCGGAAGGCAGAGGCGGAAGGATTACTGGAGCCCAGCAGGTCGAGGCTGCGGTGGCTGGGAGCGGCCACTGCACTCCAGACTGGGCAACCGAGTGAGACTCCAACTCAAAAAAAAAAACAACAAAAGGACTCAGTGCAGGGTGGGCAGGCTGTTCACGTAAATCATGCATCATGAAATGGGCAAATGCACTGAAAGAATCTCCAAAATAAATGCACTGACTCTTAGCACAGTCTCTCACAACAATGCTAGCTGGTACACTGACGGGTTCCTAGAACAATTACCTAGTGGAGGAAGCCTGTACTATGAGGGGCCTTCCTCCAAAACATAATTCCTGCTTTGGGAGGTACCCCCCTTCCATGTCAAACATTGTGCAAGGACTGCGACTAGAAAGAGTTCAAATTTTGACAGGTGATAAAATGCACACCCTACCTGTAACTGCGATCAGCATGATGTGTGCTGACCTGACAGTAGGAACAAACCTGAAGAGACAATTCTGACTAGAGTGGCATGGAACAGGATTGGAAATGACTATTGATTGATCATTCGTTCAACAACTATTTATTGAACGCACCTTGTACCCTGAGCTGAGGTTCACAGGATAATGGTACTTGAGCTGAACAGAAATGAGCAGAACTTGAGAGGGATATTCCCAGCTGAGAAACCAGCACGTGTGATGCACAAAGGCCACTGACATGTTTTGAAAGTTTTGAGTGTTCTGAACCAAGCCTATGTGCTAGAACCCAGACTGTGGCTGGGGGAACCACAAAGAAAGTGCAGGAATGTTGGGTGGGTCTACATTATTTTGAGCCTGGAAGACCTGGCCAGAGAGTCTGGAATTAACTTCAGTGCAGGAGTCACTAAAGGTACTTTGCTTTTTGACCCCCCATCAGCCCCAACCTGTTTTGTTTCACCTGCTAGGCTCCTACAGACATTTGAGAGATATTTCTGAGATAAACTGAGAAAAGCAATCGGTCTCAGTGGTAGAAGGATATGGGGGAGTGAGGGAGGAGAAGCAGATTCAGCCCCAGAGATAGATGTGTATAAAGGAAGGAGTGAGGGGGAAGGGGTAGCTACAGGAGGTGTCAGCTACAGGAGGTGACAATTGGAGACACAACTTCCTGAAGTAGGGAGCATGGGAGAAGAACGGGTTTGGTGAGTAAGACCATTAGTCCCTTTGGACATGCTGAGTTAGCCTTTTATTATATTAATTTATCTACTGGTGAAATTAGAAGAAAAACCATCTTATAAGCCTTAATAAAAACAAATAGACTTTCCATTAAACCGGTCTCTTAATTCTCTTTTATTCTGCCAAAAAATAGTCTTTGATTCAAAACACATAAATGTTCTGTGAGCATAACGAGATGTCATTTTTTTTATCAAATTTACATTTGAAGTGTCACAAGGAATTTTTATTCTTCCTGTCATTATTTATGTAAAGGAAAGTATTGCCAAAAACAAAGGCAAAGGAAATTAGCTTTTCTAGTTAATGTCATAGAATATGAAGCATTTTTTACTTGGATGGAGTGAATCAGAGGATTTCTGAAAAACCCTACAGAGATCATTTCATCTTACTAGAGAGGGCTGTAGAGCAAAATATTAAGAGGCTGATTTTTTTCCCTTAGCAAAGAAAAGTGCCAAGATAAATGAGTTTTAACCTTGAAATTAGAAACAGATTGTTTGTGGAGAGTTCATAGGTTATTCCCCACTACGAAATGTCCCCTTTCCGTCTTCCTCCACAATTCACTCAAAGTACTCGAAGATCCATCCCTAACCACACCAGGTTCATTGCGTGATCACAGATTATTCCAGTACATACCCACCTCTTCCTTCCTAAACTCTTTCTTAGCACTCTCCTCTTCCCTTAATGATTTCATTTGTCTTCCTTTCACTCCTTTACAAAGCAATAAGTTCACTCAAAACAAAAACAAAAACAACAAAACAAACAAAACAAACTATGATTCTCCTATGGTCCACAGCATACTATGCACACACTAAGTGCATCATAAATACTTTTACCTTGTTGAGAGATGAAATTAAGGGGTAATAAAGTGCAGGCTCTGGATCCACACTGATCCCAGCTCCTTCACTTGCTAGCTGTGGAAACATGGGCAAGTTATTTAATCCCTCTCTGCCTCAACCTTACCATTTGTAAAATGATAGTTCCTGTGTCATAGGGTTGTTGTGACTATTAAAAGTCAGTCAACTCGTAGAACACACGGAGTGGCTGGCATATAGTAAATTCTCAACAAATTTTTGCTATTATCATCATAAATCCAGGCTCTGACGCAAGTTGTCTAACCCAGGGTAAATTATTCATCTTCCTATGCCTCAGTTGTTTTTCTAGAAAATAGAGATAATAGTAGTATCTACCCTATAGGGTTTTTCAGTAGTTAAATGAGATGATGCATGTAAAGTGATCTTTGAATAATACCTGTAACAAAGAAGGTGCTAAAAATATATTAATATTATCATTTACTATCAATTATTTTATAAATGCTAAAGAGAGAAGAGAGTAAGTGTGTTGGGATAAGGAAAAACCAATCAATATTTCTGACATCGGGTAGAAATAATCTCCAACAAATTTCTCATGCACTTTTAATAACTTCTTTGCCAAGGAGGAACTATCACATTCTACAATAAATGAAAAACTAGTACCACGTGGACTGCTCAATTCAGCAAAGTGGTAGAAACTCAGTGATTTATATACCCTAATCAGAATTATTTGGACAAAGACAAAGCTGACAATTATCTTTACAAATATATGAGAGAAGATTTGCTAAGCAAATTAATAGAATAGGCAATAGTTTTTAAATGTTTACTTATTTTTTGAAAATAAATTGTTTTCCAGTACTTTAGAAATGCCCATTTATGCATAGGCATTTAATATGCTAATTTCAAACTACCAGTTTTTCAAAGTCTATTGTTTATGAATATATTTACAATCTAGTTTTAGTGACCATGCATCTTAAAAAAAATAAAGTGTAATTTATTTTAATTTAAGAAACATAAGCATTAGAGATATTTTTCAAGTAATTATATTAATTTTAATTCAACATAAAACCATTTTAAAGCTAACTATGCGTCAAGTTCTTTTAAAATATTATTTCATTTAGTGTAACAATATTTTTGCCAATATGTATTATTATTCCATGGCTACCAGAGGTTAATAGGGGTTAAACAATTCGCCTTGGTCACCCAGATCTAAACTCAGGCCTGTCTATTCTAAAATCCATATCTATTTCTATTTTATGCAGCATTGAGAAGACATTTTTTCCAAAAATGCGCTGCCCTACAAATATGCTTGAGTCTAATATAATAAATAACCTGTCCACCCACTTAATTTAGCATACAGTCATGTGTTGCTTAATGACAGAGACAAATTCTGATAGATGCATAGTTAGGCAACTTCATCATTTTGCTCACATCATCATGTATACGCACATGAATATTTGTTTTCACACGGAAAAACCAAATGTTCCAGCACCATTCATGAATATTAATAATCTCCCCTATTTAATCTGCAATGCCAATATCAGGTGTCATATATCAAATTTCTATCACCATCATCTTATGGGACCATCATCATATATGTGGTCCATCATTGACCGAAACATTGTTATGTGGTGCATGACTGTATTTGCCTTCAATTGATTCCTGACTGTTTCAAAATATTAAATGTATCCTCATAAGGCAACAATTCTCCCCTCTAGACTACATGCAAAGAACAGACTGTAAGTGTTCATAGGATATATCACAAAATATTATGCTGAGTAGAAAGAACCCAGGCACAAGAGAATGAAAGAGATGTTCCAGTTATAGGAAGTTTTAGAACAGACAAAACCAATCTTTAGTGATGTCAATCAGATAAAAATTTGCTGGAGATAGGGTGGGGGTTGATGGGAAATGGATTGATTACAGAGGGGAATGAGAGAACTTCCTGGGGTGAAAAATGTGTTCTATATATTAATTGGGGTTGTAGTCACAAAAGTATACACAGTTGTCAAAACTTATAAACAGTGGATCAGAATGTAGAAAAATTTTTAAATGAAACCAAAAAGAAGGATATATACATATATATATATACACAATATAACAAATCAGTTTCCAATTTCATAGCAATCTAATAAATGTTAATGGTCAATATGGGTTAAAAAACAAGATTAGTGATTTTAATATTAAAAGATAGAACTTAAGACAATAAACACATAAGGTAAAATATAGCATTATATACTAAAAAACCAAATGAATAATATAAAATATATTTATGGAAAAGATAGCATATATACATGGGGTGCCAAAAAAATGTATACACATTTTAGGTGATATTATCTGTGAATTACTTCTTGAAGTTGAATTAAAGTACGGTATGATGCCCGCTCAACCATGCTTCTACCATTTTCTTTTACTGTCCTGCCTGTCACATGATGATGCTAGCATTTACTTGATTAATGTCATCTGAGTAAACATCATACTTAAAATGTGTATACATTTTTTGGCTCCCCTGTATACATATACGTATGTGTATATATTTAAAAGATGCAACTATGGAAATTAATTAATAATCTCAGAATCAGACAGATCAAGCAAATAAAGAAAAAGACATGAGTAGCATCACTAATAAGATAAACAACTAATAAATAGAAAAAACTTGTTCTTTTTGACAATGAAATAGTCACAAAATTGAATTAGGAAACATGTGAAGCTTGAATAAATAAAGCAACGTTGAGTTCTTAGAGACTGTATTCTTTGACACTAACGCAGCAAAATTAGAAATCAATAATAGAAACTCACACAGGGCTAACAACAATTATATACCAGTTTCTGAGAAGAAACGCAGTTATAATTAAACATTAATCAGGTTTTACTTTGACCCACTTCATTGTTACTGAAAGTCACACAGCCCTATATACTGACCACTTGCATTCTTATTGTTCCTGTTGAAAGGATTTCTGGTGTTAGAAACATAAGACTTCTGTTTGTGAATTAATTTGCATCCCTATTGTTCCTATACATAAGCTCCCTCATGGTAGAAACCTAAAACTTTTGTGTGAGAATTGCTTAAGATGATTTTCAGATTCCAAATTCTAGTAGAAGCCAGAATGCCAACCATTCTGAAGACCTCACAGAAGAACTGACTCAGCACGAGAACACAGCTTCTTCATCCTGTCCCCTGACTTCACGCTGCTGTCTTCAACCGATCAGAATCTCCACACCTTGGTCCACTACTGTCCAAACTCTTAAAATCCCTAACCCCAAATTCCTCAGGGAGTCGTATTTGAGGTTTCCTCTTCTCTTGTATGGCTGCCTTATGATGAAATCTCTCTCTGCTGCATTCCAGTGTCTTGGTGTGTTGACTTACTGTGCTTCATTCAACAAACCTGTTATGGTTACAAAAAAAGTCACTAAAATAGTCCCACATATCCAGAAACTTAGAAAAAGTGTAACATAAATCTTAGGTTAGAAAGAACATTGCAAAGAAAATATGCAATAAGGAGAATTAAATGACAAGAAATTATTGCATATCAAAATTTATGAGAAACAGATTCAAGGAAATTTAAACATTCCAATGCTTTTATCATTAAATGAGAAAGACCGAAAACAATAAGCTTAAACTTCAACGTGGAAGCTAGGAAAAGAGCAAAAAAGTAAACCATCCCCTAAAAAGTCACTCCACCAAAAGAAATCAAGAAGGAAGAACATAAAAAGCAAAAACAACAATCAATTAAATAAGCAACAACAATAAAGGATTAACAAAACTAAAACCAGTTATTAAATAGGTTAGGATGATAAACTTCTGATAAGACTGACCAATATCTAAAAGACAAAAAAAAAAGTAAATAAACAAATGCATAACAAAAGAGAGAAGTAAATTTTAAATAGAGATTTTAAAATCATAAAAGAATGTTTAAGCAACTATGTATGTTTAAGTTAAATAAATATGAAAGTTGGGCAATCCTCTTTCAGGTTCCCTCCCACTGTGCTGCTGGGAGTTTTCCAATCTTCTAATAAATTCCAACTTACTCAAAAAAAAAAAAAGTTCAAGAAAAATGGGACACATTTCTGAAAAACTATATTAAATGTCATAATTGGCACAAAAAGACATTTAAAAATTAAATGGACCAATAATATCTACAGAAATGAAAATAATAAAAAAGTTATCTCCCCACCTCTAATAGAACCCTATACCCAGTTCATTTAAGAGATGAGGTTTGCCAAATTGTAAAAACAGGAAATCCTTATTTTATATAAATTATTGTAAAAAAAATTAATAATAAAAATAAGGAAAGAAAAGGAAATCTGTCAGATTTATCTTGTGAAACCATAAAATTTACTTAAAAACTAAATTCATATTTCAAAACAGGATAAGGGCAAATCAAGAGGAGAAAACATATTTAAATTGTGAACTTAGGTATAAGAATTCTAAGTAAAATGTTAGAAAACTAAATACACCAGGATATTAAAAAGAAATCTCAGAATTTACAATTTAACATGAGAAACTCTACCAGGACAGTTGGTATATTACTGGAAGAAGAAAGAAGAAATCACATAATTATTTTAATAGATGCAAAAGTATTCAATAAAGTTCACCATATATTTATAGTTTAAAAAATACTTTCAAATACAAGAATAAAAGGGAATGTCCTTAGCATGACAAAGGCCATCACCCAAAGCAGTAGAACAATAGTTTCAGTGTCACTGAAGCCAAGAACAAGATAATGATATCTGTTATTTGCTATAAAACATAGAAATCAAAAAAGTTCTAGTAAATACAATAAGATAAAAAAATTCATTTCTTCTGTATCCACCCCCAAATTACCTAACTTACAATAGGTCCTCCAAAAATGCTCTGAACATTTTGAAACATGAACAGCAACTGATTTTTACAGTGTACACCTGATTTAGACTACTAATTTATTGCATCCACTTGACAAATTGTAAACCAAAGACTCAATGAGCATGGACAGGGTTCAGTCTCTTCTGGGAAACAGGGTCTGTGGAAGGAGATTATTTTGTCAATGCAACAAAGCTTGTGCAGCACATATACCTAAATAAGAATGAAATTTATACATGTCTAATGAGTCACTAAAGATCAGTAGAATGGGCTGGGGTTTTAAATGTTTGGAGAATGTAAGAGAGCACTAAACTAGGAGTTGGAAAATCTGGGTTCACACCCAATGTTACTTCTTCAAGCAATGTAACCTGGGGCAGATCATGTCATCTCTCTAGGCTCAGGTTTAAGTTTAAAATACGCATATGACACCTGCACTCACATTTCTTCTCACCATTAGATTCTTTAAAATATCATGCAAGTTAATATATCTAATAATTGATATTATAGCGTTTGTGAAATAATTTTATATAAATTGTCTCATTTTAGTCCTTAAAACTTTACTGTGAGATGGATGTTTTTCCTATTTTTCTATAGCTTATTTCCCACTAGATTGCAAGTTCTGAAGGAGCCTGAATTTTATTTTCTTGTGTATCACTGTATCCCCAGAACGTACTGTTGATACGCTACCTAACACATTGTGAGCACTTAAATTAAACCACAAATTTAAAATTAAAGCTCAGCGATAGTGTGACTAACTCTAGCTTGGACCCAAGGGAAAAGCTTTTTTTACTTGGCTTATTATAGTACAAAATAATATAATGACTAATGCTTGACATGATGAACTTGAAAACAAAACTGTCTCATTTGTTCCATCCAAAACTGATTTGGACACTCTACAACCAAACAGCAAGTAGATCATGCTAGAGGATCTATTAAAGTTCTTTCATGAAATCACTTTGGGAAATACACATTGAAAAACTAATGTTTATCTGGACATTTCCCTCTTAGAATATATTTAGAAGACATAGTTCCCAAGCTTAACAAACAAAGGCCATCGCTTTTAATAGTGGTTTGGAAGTTTAGAGGATTATTGAAAACAAATACTCCGCATTTTCCCTTAGACAAGAACAACTAGAGATGAGTAGCAAAGTCTGAAAGCAGAGGCTGAGCGGAGAAATTGGCATCCATGGGAAATGTCCTTAAGCCACTGGGAAGAAACAGATCTCACACCCAGCAAGGGAAAATTGCTGAAGGACTTTTAATTTTAAATTTAAAAGCAACTTAATTAATAAGAATAATGTATCAGTAAAATAAAGCTAGGACTTGTTTTCCAAAGTTTCCTTGAAAGGAAAAGGAGGAAACCAGAATGAAAGGTGGTGGATAGTGAACAAGAGGTATACGAGTTAACCTATTTTTCCCAAACATTACATTTCTAAAAAATATTACTATAGACCTTTTCTGTGCTTATTTCATCTCTTGCCAACATATCTAATTTGTGAGAACATATTAATGAATAGTCAGATTTTTTAAAAAGAGCTTAAGTTTAAAAAGCATAAAAGTGTTTATGCTTTTTCCTTTTTCAGTTCTTCTTACCTAGGGTTAGCCAAACTTCAATGACTCTTTTATCCACCTGGGGTGTGTGTGTGTGTGTGTGTGTGTGTGTGTGTGTGTGTTGGAGTCTCATTCTTGTCGCCCAGGCTGGAGTGCAGTGGCATGATCATGGCCACTGCAGCCTCAACCTGCTGGTCTTAGGTAATCCTTTCTCCTCAGTCTTCCAAGTAGCTGGAACTGCCATGCATGGCTAGTTTTTGTGATTTATTGTAGAGATGCGGTCTCACCAAATTGCCCAGGCTGTTCTCGAATCCCCGAGCTCAGGTAAAACTCTTGCCTTGGCCTCCCAAAGTGCTGGGATTATAGGCCGAGCCACCACGCCTGGTCTGCAGGAATAGTTTTAAGAGGTACAGACCTTTATAATACATAACTAGAGTAAACTTGGATCTCAGTTCATGTTTTCCTTTTTTTATTTTAAAGATGTGGCAGAAAATTCAGGATTAAGAATACAAGTGGTCATCATACAGGTAAAATTTGGGCCTCTCTTTGGCCCCCACTTTGCCTGGTTTGAGATCAACTACCATATATGATGTTGTATTTTCTCCCCAACCCTCACCCCAGCAGTATCCTGTTACTGCCAATCCCTTTCTTATAGTATTATGGTAAATGTTCAGGGTCTGCTTGTGAGTGAGAACATGTGGTACTCTGTTCTTTGTTTCTTACCTAGGGTTAGCCAAACTTCAATGACTCTTTTATCCACCTGGTGGAAATGCCTGAGATTTCAGGAATTGTGTGTGTGTGTGTGTGTGTGTTTAGTATGATCGACTCTAAATCCATCCCAGTTACTGTGAAGTCCATATGTTTGCCCTTCTTTGTGACTACATAATATTTCATTGTGTATATGTACCACACTTTTTCAATCCAGTCGAGTTTCAATGGATAGCATGGTTGGTTCCATGTTTTTGCGATTGTGAATAGTGCTGCAATAAACATGCATGTGCAGGTATCTTTTTTGTACAATGACTTGAGTTGCTCTGGTTATACTCCCAGTAGGCGGATTCCTGGGTCATACAGCAGGTCAATGTCAAGTTTTTTTTTAGAAATTGCCACACTGCTTTCTCCTGTCTTCTTTTGTGATTCATTTGCCTGAAAACTTGTTTTCCATCCTCTAACTCTGAGTCTGTGTGTCTCTTGTGGTGAGATGAGTTTCCTGGATACAGCAAATTATTGGGTCTTGGGTTTTTTTGGGGGGAGGGTTTGAGTCAGAGTCTCACTATCGCCCAGGCTGGAGTGCAATGACATGCTCAGAGCCACCGCAGCCCCAACCTGCTGGGCTCAGGCAATCCTTCTGCCTCAGTCCTCCAAGTAGCTGGAATTACTGGTGCGTGTAACCATGCCCAGCTAATTTTTTGATTTCTTGTAGAAACAAGGTCTCACCAAGTTGCCCAGGCTGATTGCGAACCCTGGGCTCTGGCAATCCTCTCACCTCAGCCTCCCAATGTACTGGGATTACAGGTTTGAGCCACCACTCCTGGCCTGGATCATGGTTTTTCCATGCCACTCTGTGTCTTTGCAATGGTGCATTTAGTCCATTCACATTCAGGCTGATTATTGAAACTTGATTGTTTATCCCCATCATGGGATTCTTATAATGTTTTTTCTTTCTTTGTTTTCTTTTAGCCTTTGTGTTGATGTTTGTGTGTATTTTCAAGTTTACAGTCACGGTGTATTCTTTCTGTAGATTCTGTGTTATGCAGTTGTCTTGGGAAGTGCATGGTCATTCTTTTTTTCCTTTCTTCTGTTCTTAATACTTTTTAAGTGTCTCCTGTTGAACTGGTCTGGAAGCTGCATAATCTCTTAGGGATTGAATATCTGGGAAAGATTTTAATTCTTCATGGCTGATGAAGCTGAGCTTGACTGGGTTGAAATTCTTGGTTGAAATTGCTTATCTTTGAGAATTTTGAATACTGAACTCTAGTCCTTCTAGCTTGTAGTGTTTCTGCCTGTAGGTCTGCTGCTATTCTGATTGGTTTTCCCCAGTGGGTAGTCTGACCTTTCTCTCTTTCTGCCTTTAGGATTTTTTTCTTTTGTGCCTACTTTGTGTAGGGAAATTACTTGTGTCTAGGGGGTCTTCTCATTTGATGTCTTGTGGGGGTCCTCTATATTCTCTTGTGTTTGGATGGTCACATCTCTTGTGAGATGGGGAAAGTTTTCTTGGATAACCTCCTAGAATACTTGCTCCAAGTTGTTCTCCATTTCCTTTCTTCTTCTGGGATACCAATCAGTTATATGTTTGGACTCTTGATATAATCACACATCTTTTGGAGGCTTTGGTCTTTCTTTCTGAGTTTTCTTTCTATGTTTTTTACAGATTGGATTAATTCCATGTTTTGATCTTCAAGTTCTGAGATTCTTTCTTCAGCTAAATTAATTCTCCTTTCCATGCTTGTCATCTTGTTATTTATTTCCTGGATGAAATTATTTATGGCAAAAATCTCTGTTACAAGTTCTATCAGTGTCGCATCTTGTCTTTTTTTGAATCTTATTCACTCTTTCCATCCATTCCCTAATCCCTGTTGTATTCTGGAACAGTCCTTGGTGACCTCCATTGTTTGGGCTCTGAGATCTGATATTTCAGATGTCTTTCTCTTTGTAACATGGAATTACCTGTGTTCTTCCATTGACTTTTCCTCATTTGTGACAGATCTCTTTTCTTCTCTGTAGTTCCGTTATTCAGTAGCAGTGGAAGAGGCTTTCGCTTCTGATGTTTGCTCAGCCCTTTATTCCTCCCTGATCAGGGCTCTGAGTTTGTTCTATTTTGAAACAGGACTGTGGGTGGGAAATTTTACTATCTCTTGTAGTTTTGAGAGTTGAATAAGGTAGAGGATGGGGAAGTAGTATTCAGAAACTACTGGCAAATCACAATGTTCACTGATTGTGGTATGGGTTCCCTGAGACCCATTCCCCATCACCACTCTATATGACAATGCAATGGGTACATGTGTGTACCCACTGAGTCCAAGATACAGTAACAACAATGAGGAGAACAGAGAAAAGTAGAATGAAATAAGACAGACAAAAATTAAAAAATAAAAACAAAAAAACACAGAGCAACCAGAGTAGAAACCAAAGCAAAAAACAAACGCACACCCCCCCCCCAACAAACTGGAATAACAACAAAACTAAACAAAACAAAAAACGGCAACAACAAAAACCAGGAAAACTAAACACACACACATGCCCAACCCAAAATGAAAGGAGAAGGAAAAGAGAGAGAGAGAGGGAGAAAAAAGGAATTCAAGTCGAACCCTCACACATGTATTCACCACACACGTCAAATTTAAAAAAGAGAAGAGCAAAAAGCCAAAACCAAAAAAACTGAAAGATAAACACTCGCTTCTTCATGTACACATATAGACAGAAAACAAAACATGAAAGAAGAAAGAAAAAAAGAAGAAAGAGAAAAGGGGTGGGGTGGATGCAGATTGAAGCCTCAATACTCATTCCTGCACAAAGGACAAATTTAAAAACAAACAAACAAACAAACAAAAAACCCTGCCCTCTTGTGGCAGGTTCTGTGGTTGCTCCTCTCAGCTCCCCTCTGCAGACTCCGCAGGGCTTGGGCCCCACTCACAATCTCCCCAGTGTCTGGCCCAGGGAAGGAGGAGGGGGCAGTGGGGGCGGGTGGGGTTTCAGTCCTCCCCTCCCACTCTGGCACGGTCAGGGTGTCCCCTCCAGTGGGGAGGTGTGGGGTTGTCTCTAACTCAGGTACTGGCAGGGGGTGCCCCAGCCAGGCTTCTCCTGGAGTGGGGTCCTCCTGTGGCAGCTGATGTCTACACTCTGCCTGGGTTCATCCCTCTCAGTCATGCCCCAGGCATGTGGGTCTGATGTTCAGAGGACTTCTGGGGAGGAGGGGGTGGGTGCGGCCCTGGATTCACGACTGACCTCGTTGGAGGCCTTTTTCGTCCTTTTCTGGTCACGCTCTTTGTCTTGCAGCTGACTCGAGGTAGAAGGTGGGGAGCCTGAGAGTCGGCATTTGTCCCGTCCCTCCAGGGCTTGTGCTCTCAGGATATTCCCTCTGGGTCACAATCAGCCCCTGAGTGGTCACAGAGATTGGGTCAGGTCTGTCGCTGCAAGGTGAGCAAGCCTGAGCATTTTCCTGCCCAGTTTTCAAGATAGCACCAGGGAGCCTCTTTCCTCTTCTCCAGTGGGTCTCTGCCTCTGGGCTTCCTCACTGTGCTCCCTTCGCAGCCTTTGCTGCCAGGGTCTGGCCAGGCGCTGCAGTGCTGAGGCAGAGCCTGGAGCTGGCAGTCTCTCCTGGCAGTTTCTTCTCAAGAAAGGCTTTGCTGATTTTTTAAAAAATGGCGCTCGGCTTCTGCACCCCAGGGAGTGCTCGGGACTAAACAGAGCAGCTGTGGCACCAGTTGCTTCACCTGGAGAGCCCTGGCCACTTGCTCCCGAGTCCCTCCTCAGCCACTCACAGGGCCACTTACTCACCAATACGTATGCAAAATTTTCCACATACTCACTCCCACTGGGACTTGCTTAGCCGCTGGGTCCACCGATATCTTCCTGATAATCACCCGATCATGTTTTAACAAACATTTATTAGTCACTAAAATATGAGATGCTAGAGCATATGGATAAGTTTTAGTGGCAGCAAACTTTTAAAATATTTAGGAATATGTGATAGACTGGTGTGGCAAAAGACTCAAATGCAACTGTGAGGCACCTAGCAAATGACATTCACGTGTTGAATTAAACGTGCTTCAATCTAATATGTGCTTTGGGTGCACATCTCTCAGCATCTTACATGAATCCATAATGCAGATTTCCAGTTTCTGAGAGAATTTAGTCCAATATGCATCTTACAAAGCTCACTTGTCTACTCTTGGTTGCGTTCTAACCCTGATAATTGGTTGGGCCAGTTTGAGTGCCTGTTACAGCTGATAGCAGTCAAAAATAAGAGCGTCAAAGAAAAACTTTGTGTTCTGATGAGCAATTTAATGAAGTATGAGCATTATTCATTTTCCTTGGACGCTGCTCAATTGCACCGCCCCTCGGGGAAGAAAATCCTAAATTTCATTTTATTTTGCAGCAGCATAATCTCAAACACTCTAACCTGTGAACTGAAACGCCTCCTTTTAAAACCTGTTGAAAACTATGACTTTGCTGACTCGTTCAAAATAGTTGCAAATGCATAGTATCTACTTTAGGACCCGGGCAAACTAAAACTATTTCCTGACTTGCCTAAGGCCACAGAAAAGTTGTTGTGATAGGCTCTGGAGCCAGGTTGCAAGGAACTAGTGGATGCCTGTAAGCCTTTTAAAGATACATATTGTCTTTTGTTTGTTTATATAATATTCAGGGACACTGAATGAGCCAAGAGCCCATGCATAGAACTTCAGCTCTTGACTAGAATACAAACACTTGATTCAGAGATGCTTTTCTCTCTTTGGACCCAACTCTGATCTTGAAATAGGAGGCACTGAGGTATATCTCTATGTGTAACTCACCTCTTGACTTGGGAAATGAAATCCACTTTTCAAGCTGTCTGTTTAAGCAGCTTCAGGCAAACCTGTCCATTAAGAACACAGCTAGAAATATAAATAAGCCTTAGATCCATGAAAATTCATTCAGGATTTTAAATTTTTATTTGAATACATATTGAGCACCTACCAGGTACCAGATGCTCGCTCTGTTCTTGGATACAGTGAAGATGACAATTGAACTACTGAGTTTCTAGTCTCCTGGCCTAAAGCCTCAACTTTATTTTGCTGAGCCTGTGGACACAGACCTCAGATCCCTCCAGAGCTGCCCTGTGAAGCATGCTTTCTAAGTAATTCTTTGCGTGGCTTCCAATGGTTACATAAAAATAAAGCCCTTCGATAATATGCTCTGAGAAGGATTTTGCTTATTCCGTCCTATCCCTGTCCCTCTCTCTAGAACAAGAAAGGGAGGGGACCTGTTAAAAGGGAAGTGTGTGGACACCCGAACAAATAAGTGTTGTAGAGAAAATGCCTCACAGCAAGGCATCCTGGGGAAGAAGGGCTTGGCTTAATTGTTCTCTCAAAGCAAAACAATCCCCCCTTTCAGAGCCAAATCTCTCTTCCAATTGAGCACAGGAATTTGTAAACCTAGATGAATTCAGGTTCCTCCTCTGCCTATCTTTTAATTCTATCATATAGATACATAGGTTTTGCAGCAGCAAGAAAAACTTCAAAAGCTATTTTTCAGGAATCCCCTTTCTTTATTTGCACATTTGGCTCTCTACTTCCTCTGGGGCTGCCTTCTACACAACGTAACTCCTATTTATTACTCTGATGTCCTTGTTTCTTCTAATGAAACATAAAAGTAAAAGCTTGGTCTACAGAGCAGAGGAGCTCTTTACAAAGGGGCCAAACACCACACGATCTTGAAACTGGAAACTCCCCAATCTTTTCTGCACTGGCCCTGAAGTTAACTATTCTTTGGGCCTAGCTTCCTGGGAAGTGAATGCGCACTGAAGGAATCACAGTTGGCAAGAAAAATGTCTCTCCCTCTGAAGCTCCTGGCAGCCTATTCCGTAAAGACAGGACACTTGAAGTAAGAGCATAATCGACCTGTCAGAAACATTTTGATTTCGCTTAAATACCAGGCAAGCTGACAACCACTTTTCCCACAACTGAGCAGAATCTCCTAACATGAGAGGCACTTGAAGACGTGTTAAAATTTTTGCAGCTATTAACACATTCCGAAGAAAAATACTGCTGGAGACACAAGAAAGCCAAGGATAACAATCTTCTCTTTCCAATGAAAACGTTTAGTCTGTTTGATTAAAGAAAGATAAATGAAGGGGCAAGGGCAGACTCACCTCACATTCTGTGCTGCAGTTTGGTTTGCCTTGAGACCAAATTGTCTCGCTTAGGAAAAATGCAGTCTATCTTCAAGTCCCTGCATTTCCCGAGGAGGGACTCTGGTTAGGAACTGCCCGGCATTCCGCAGAAGATTGCAGCTGGCTCCGAAGGGCCTCCTTCTCTGGCAGCCTTGGCAGGGATAGGCAGAAGGGAGAAAGAGGGATAGAGTCATACATTTATGGTTCCTGCTTCCCCTCATCCCTGTTCCAAAGGATTCAAACAGAGGCGTGGATAGCCCTAAGAGAAGAACACGACCCTCTAGACCAGGGGACTTGGACGCTTCTCCCAGCTCTGCAGTTACTGTGGCCTTGGAAAACTCATCTGGTGTCTCTGATAAATAAATAAGAGGATTGGTCGAAAACAGTATTTTCTAATTGTGAGTTGTAGCTATTAGCGGAACATAAAACCAATGTAATGGGTTGCAACAGGCAATTTTTAGAAAAGGAAGAGGATAGGACAGAATAAAAAAACACGCTGCATCACCACATAGTTTTCTTGTTTTCTTTTGTTTCTTTGTTTTTCCACAGAGACCAGCATTTATCGATGTTTGTCCGTGTCTCCAAATTCCCCCAGGCTTCTTGGTTTCACCTCTTGTGGGGAAAAGAAGGGTCAACCAAGGCAGTACAAACTACAGACAGTGCCACCAGACACAGAACCACAATCAGTTAGTACTGCTACATTCTAGGTAGCTTTATGAGATAATTTTTCCAGCTCACCAACTCTTTCTTTAATTTTGTCTAATCTGTTATTTTTTACCCATCCATTAAGTTTTTTAGAAATACAACATTTATAATTTTATACTTTTAGAAGTCAATATTTAAAAACTTTTTTTGTCATATGTTTATCTTTGTAATCACATCCTTTATTTTGTGAAATGTTTCGAAATTAGCAGTTCATGGAGACTCAAACCTGTTGTTTATTCTTTCTACTGACTCTCCTTCATGGTGACCTATAGTCTGTTGTGTCTAGTAATTTTTTTGTGAACTCATGGCTTGAGATTTCTCTGTGGAAGTCCTACAGCTTTAACATGGAGAAACATTTTTCTGGAGAAAGTTTGCTTCTACCCCTGCTGGTGATTAGTGTGCAACTATAACCCAGAACTACTTCGGTTCTCCTGAAGTGTCTAAGCTCAGGACATAAGACCCAGATTCAACTTCCTCTCACTGCTATCACCAGAGCATACTGTCCTCACAACAGTGTGGCTATTGTAACACGGCCTCAAAGCTGTCATAATTTATCCCTCCGGTCTACACTCCTTACTGCTCTCACAACCCACTGAGAGCAGGATCTTGTACACTCCTTACTGCTTTCACAACCCACTGTTCCTACTCTCCTATTAATCTGGCTTCAGTCCTCAACCTCTAAAGACTTGATCTCAGCCATCCGTGTTCTCAGCCCAGGCCCACTGAGGCTACTGGCTGCCTTGAACCAAGGCTAGGGATGTTTAGGTCATGTGCTTCAGAAGAAGCAAACAAAGTAGAATATAAAGCAAAATCCATTCAATTGGACAAAGAGCAACTCCCTCTGCCTGAAATGTTCTCCCATCCCTACTCCATTTCTGACTCTCATCTACCTGGAAAGTACTAAACTATCTTTCAAAATTCAGCTTAAACATCACATCTAGGAGGGCTTTGACGATCACATCCTACTTGTGCCCTTACTTATTCCAATATTATTTAGGACTGACTCCCTCCTTGCTCCTAGGTGATTTCTTTTATTTTTTTTTAATTTGTAATTCTTAGAAGTAGTAGAAAAAAATGGCTAAGGAATAACACAAATTTTAAAAACTGCTTCTATGTGCAAACAAAATTACCAACACTATATTAAAAAAGAATAATTAGGAATATTCATTTTTTACCTATTTATTATTTCATTGACTATGCACTCGATTTCTTTTTTATAAGTTAGTAAGACTTTTTTTCCAGATTTATTGGGGTACAATTGATGAATATAAATTATATATACTAAAGATGTACAACTTAATGTTTTGATATACATACGCATTGTAAAATGACCACAAGAATCAAATTAGTTAGTACATAATTTTTTCTCAACCAAGTTGTTTTAAAACAAATTATCACCTATTCCTTGATGATCTCTCTAGATCCCACATGTATTTTTATTACAGCCTCTCCAAACTTATATTTCTGCATAGGTTTCCTAGGTTGCTAAATTTCTTGGAGACAGTGACCACTTATCTCTATTCTCAGCAGATAGTAGAATGCTTAGCATTTATTTTTCCCTTAATGTTATTAAAGTAATCAATGAATATCAACCAAAATAATCCCTTTCCATCTAAATAAAATATACTACTGTTTGTAAGGAAGAAGTAAATATTTTGTACACCACTATTTATGATGTCTTCAAGTTGGGCGCTTCTGTTAATGTTAGACTATTGCTTGTGTATAAAAGCTCTTTAGACTGTTGTGAAAAATAATAATCATGAAGTCTAAACCATAGTTGTCTGCCTAGCTCAGAGTTTTTACAAAAGAAAGCACTTAAGGAACAGAAAGTTGGTTTCTACTTCATTTAGTCTGTCCCCCTGGAATCACATTCCACCTAATTATTATTACAAAAATACCTAAACTTCTTCAACTTCTGGGACTGGGTGAGATGAATCTAAGAGTAACTTGTCAAACTCCTCAAAAAGATCAAAATGAATTCTGAGGCTCAGAATTTATCATATTTCACTTTTGGGGGCCAAATCTTCCTTAATTCATTTATTATCACTCAGTTTTCTTAAATGGATGCTTTTTTTTTTGGAGAAAGGAGGGAACAGAGGCTATAGTTTTCCCGCAAAGCTCTTCAATAAACATTTACTGAATTGAATATAAACCATTATTCTTTTTGATTCCATCAATCTACTTCATGAAACAATTGAATTTACATATTCTATTAAGACCCATTAAAAGCTAAACCTAATAAATAAGACTCTCCAAATACATTCCATCACATTCAAAAGTAAGGGATTTGGATTTCTGATTCTGGAAAGATCCTACATTTGATGGTAACATCTCAATAAACATGGCTAATGATCATGTTTGGGTATATTTCTTTAACAGTATTAGCAATTATTTTTCTTTAACAAGGTGAGCAATTATTTTTCTAGATTGAAATGTCCAAATCATTAAGAAGAAGAAACTAAATTTCATTATTTTTAAAAATAAATAATGTTGTCCAATAAATTTTTAAGTCAAACCTGGAGCAATCTTAGGCTGTGTAAAAATTTAGCAAAAATTACAACATGCAGATACAAGTCCGTTTGGGACACAGCAGCCAAATGCCTTTTGAATTCTTTGGTTCCCATTTTGATGTTCTATAGTGGGGAGCAGACTGGTAAGCAACGGAAAGAGACAGGTCACGGGCATGTCACCTTTCCTGTGGATTCCCAGCAGGTATCAATGAGAAGAGGAGGAGGATGGTGACCGAGCTGCTTATCAGATGCTCTATGCATTTAAAAATTCTACAATATACCTGCACAGAGCATCTTCACAGAGCAGAATAAAATGAAATGACTTTTCTGTGCCTATAGAACCAAAAGAACTGTTTCAGAATGTCAGATGAAAAACATGATAGTTCAAATAGGTAAGAAAGTCAAAGCTTGGGAGAATTAAGGTCCTGTGGACTATCAACTTTTTGATTTTCCTTATTTCATAGAGGCTTCTTGTACTCTGTAAGAATGGAAATGCTGAAAGAATCTATATGACCTTAACAACAAAGTACACATGCCTAGTTGAAATCCAGGGTGAAATCAGCTCTCTTGTATTTTTATTCTTCCCATGGAGTCCTGTCTGATTGCACGGTGAACAGCAGCACCCAGTTTCTCCCAGTGGGTAATGCACTGGGACAGTCAACCCCCACACCTTCTGTTTAAATTATTTCTCTCCACAAAATCACAAGTCATGGACTGTGGTTTCAGCCTGCCCTGTAGCTGTCTATTCAATGGTCATGTGATTTTCTTGCTAGCTCCACTTGTTAGCATTTTTTCCTGCATAATGATTGTTTCACTGTTCATAATGCAAGAGCCAATAACATAATTGTAGGATGTTCAAAATGAACCACTCTATTTCCATCCAATTGAACAATAGCTTCCACATACTGGATAAAGCTCTGCCTCACAATAGTTTTGTATGAGAGAAAAAAGAAAAGAGGCAGAGTGGAGAGTGTTGAAACAATTTCAGTGCATGAAAATACCATCGAGGGATGGTGTGTGTATATATATGTATATAAATATATTTTTTCTAAACTAAATGTTGCTGTAGTTATATTATCTTGCCTCCTTCTTTCTCTACTCAGTGTAAGCATAAAGTGCTTGATATCCATCAGGTTGACTGAAAGGGAAGACTAGAAATGATGACACAAATTAATTCACCTTCCTAAATTGTGGACCTATTCTAGTGAAGAATCAATCTTGGAAAATAATAGTTTTTTAAAAAATCAACATATAGGCAGAAAGTGTGAACAGTTCCTGGTAACAGCCTGTATTGCTGAATTTCTGTCTTGGTCAACATTTATAATCAAGGAGAAGAAGCTATATTTTTAGATCTCAGATGTAAATGGATCATGAGGAAAGAAGGAAGAGCAAGCATTTTTGGACAAGACAAAAAGCAATGGGAAAGTATTTCTAGCTCAATCACGTTTGGAGGAGTTAGACTTGGGAAAGAGATTGCTGATGGACTAGCATTTGGGACAGTCAGACAATCAACACGGGGTAATCTCTGGAGGCCATTTCATCCTTCATTCCACTGGAGCCAAAACCGTGTTGATGTATAAACGTACCTCGTGGTTTCCAATTGTTGTTCTCACTCAGCAATGAGCTATGAAGCCTGGGAAACCACAGATATTTGCAACGAAGAAGGTATTTTATTTCTGCTCTCCAAGGCTATGGAGTGGAAAATACACACGGGCACTTTATCTTAGGTCCTGTGAATTCTCATAGACCTATAACCCTCATCCTCTGAGTTTCACACTCATTAACTTGATCTGTACATAATTCTGTTATCAGAAGTGCTTCCTGGTGTATACAGCCTAGACTGGATGGAACATGAGTGGGATCTCTTCCCTCCTCACAGGTCACACGCCTCTAGTTTTTCAGGTGCCAAAAACAGACTATTTTAAAGTGGAGCAATGAGAATCTGTGGTTAAACTTTAGCTTCCATGTGCTTTCGATTTCTCATTAAAAAGGAGAAAAATGGTCCTTCCCTTACTCCCCCACCCACGCACACTTTTTCCTGAAATCCATATCCTTTTAATTCCTTAATTCCCAGGACTGAATCAATCCCAGTCTCTTCCATCGGGGGAAAAAAACAAGACAGAGCAATGAAATTAGGGCTTCCCAACATGATTTTAACTTTCCCAAATCCTCAGAGTCTTCCCTCCACTACTTTTTTCCCAGCTGTACTTGGAAGCTGTAACAGATCCAGAGACCATTTTAGAACCTCATTTGTATTGTCCTGACACTTAGGAATCCAGTTTCTGCTATAAGGATGACATCAAAGTTGGTGGGCTCAAAACATGACCTACTTTTTAAAACCCATCTGTTAGGAGTCTATAGATTTTCTTGGCTTGTTTGTTTTTGACTCTCTGCAGGAAAGGCAGCAGCAACAGTCTCACTTTCCAAGCCGACTCCCCAAATAGTAATAAACCGAATGTTCACCTTGAAGGAGCTGACAGCCTTCTAAATATATACAGGCACAAAACAAACAAATAAACAAAAACACAGTGACTTTCCTTAATGCAAGGAGAGAAAAGGGTGAGAGCAGGAAGTGGTGCTCAGTTTAATGTACGCACATCTAGGTCATTTCCCACCCAAAAGTTACTCTGGGCCAAAAAGCAGCAGTAGAAAGTAGAGCCAGTTAGCGTACCACTCTTTTGCCCCCATAGGGTCATGATGTTATGGTTCTTTCCAACAATGAGGTCCCTGATACCACACATCCAAAAATGAGGGATTTGGGAACTGCAAGTTGCAATTGATACACTGTTTGGCACAAGGACCTCGGACTGGTGAGTAAATATTCATTGTGCCTTTTCCACTGATTTTATTCTAGCTCAGTGGCTACACACACATGCACACGACGAAATTTCCAAGTTCCCCCAAAGTCTATCATTTCTGAATTAGAATAAAGCTACAAACGAGGGTGGAACGGAGAGAGGGCGGAAGAGAGGGAGGGACAAAAGAGTCCAGGAGGGAAGGTGGATGAGAAGGAAGGAGAAAAGTAGGGGACGGAGAAAGCAGGAAAGAGAAACAGGACATTCATATATACCGGCTATTCGGCTAGATCATTTATCTACCTAAAAGTCGCATTCCAGATCTTATTAACATTCAACCTCACATCATGCTGACTGCAACTCAGTTTTAATTCCTGACTCAGCAGCATGTTGCAATATGGTTCAAGATTTTAGAATCTTTTCATGAAAGCCTAGCCTCCTTACATCCATGCCTCCAGTGTCCAATTCCGTAGATCAGCGATCCCAAAACTTTTTGGTATCAGGGACTGGTTTTGTGGAAGACGATTTTTCCACAGACTGGGGAAAGAGAAGGCGGTTTGGGAATGATTCAAGTGCATTTTATTCATTGCACCCTTTTCTTCTATTATCATTGCATTGCAATATATAATGAAATAATTATATAACTCACCCTAACGCAGACTCAGTGGGAGCTCTGAGCTTGTTTTTCTGCAACTAGGCAGTCCCATCTGGGAATGACGGGAGACAAGGACACCTGAAGCGTGTTGCTTATGTCCAGTCTACTCTGTAATCACATTTTGGTTGTTGTCACGGCAGAAAACCCCGCTTCACCATGACAGGGTGTTGGAAAGGGAAGAAGGCTTTTCCGTGCTGATCTGACAGGAGGCAGAGCTCAGGAGGTGATGCGAGCAATGGAGAGCGGCTGTACATACAGATGAAACTGCCCGTGCTGGCGGCCGCCCACCTCCTGCTGTGTGGCCTGGTTTCTAACCATGGCCCAGGGGTTAGAGACCCCTGCTGTACAGAACCCTGCATCCCTGCAACTGACCTGACTCTCCTCTTTGTTCTTGCCACTCTTAGGCTTCAAACCTGTCAGTGGCTCTGCCTGGCCCACTCAAAAGGCTTAAAGTCCATGGCCTGACATCTAAGGCCGTCTACATTTCACTTAAATTTTCACTTTTAAGCTTATCTTTACTGTGCCTTGATTTAAATGCTCACAAAATAGCTCCTTCGCCTACAGGACTGCATCTGTATTTTAAGTGAGAAGAAGAAAAGAAGAAGAGAATAAGAAGAGGTGGCCCCTGCACTAGGAAAGAATATACTTCTCAAGAAATTCCTAACGGACACTGATCTATAAGGTCTTGGTCTGAAATGGTTCTATAAATCACCAATAACTGCAAGAATGTCTGGGAAGGCAAATAATTCCATCCCCAATACCCCAAGAATCGAGGTTCTCATAGTAAGGAAGAAAGGAAGAATGATTATTGGGTAGGCAACTTGCAGGGTGCTAAAGAGGTTCTTGGAAAGAAGTTACAAGGTATGTCGGTAACAGAAACTACACAAGTACATCAACCAACTGTGCAGGGATAAGTTTGCATAGCAGTCTATGAAGTTACATCGAATTTTGTTATAGCAAGTCAACTCTAGGTAGATGGAATATAAAATATCTCACATTAGTATTTAAGTATTTTTATAACCTTTTTGCTCTTCTTTCTGAATTCTGAAATCAAGTCATGAAATAACAAGTGGGTTAAGTTTTGATAACATTGAAAACTCAACTTTTCTTTCTAATTAAACGATCTTAGGCCCAGGATAATATTGGATATTAAAATTATTCAGTAATTTTACAAACAGTTTGAGTGCAAGCACATTAAGGTGACTGATCTTTTTGTGCTGAATCAAGAAAAAATTACACAAATATTTATCCAGCATCATAGTCTAAAGGGAAAGAATCATGATTAAAATAAATATGTCTCCACATAAGAATTTGCATTAAAATCGAAAATAAATGCAAGCATATGACATATGCTTGCAATGTATAGACACGTAAGTATGTCAGTTGCTTTCAGATAGGTCAAGTATAGGGGTGAGGATGGGCAGGAGTAATTGTCTTTGTGATCCAGCATGCAAACTTGCAATGAGTCACATTCTTTATGTCTAAGAAATCGGGGTTTTTTTTTTCTTTCTGTTTTTGTTTGTTTAATTTCCCACACAACATGGATGTATGTGTCTAAGAAATTTGATTGGCAGTTAATGCTAAACTGTTGGCTACAGAATGAAAAGAAATTTTTTCATAGCCACATTGAACTATGGTGAAAGTGTTCCTTAAAAAAACTAAAGAGAAGTCACTCCTGGGCTTTGCACCAGCAGAAAAACTGTCTGTCCTTCTTCCATTATATTTCCAGTGCCTACTGATTTGAGTTGATCTCAGTTTTTGGTACTCTGGTACTCTTATTTTGACTTTTGCACTATCTTTGCTTTAAAACATAAGCTCCCAGGGGCCTATGTTTTTTGTTTTAATTTTAGCAAGCTTCTAAGCCAACACCAAAGATAAGTATTCCATGCCCAAATCGAAGAAACTCGGGCACAGTCCATGGACAGTCTTCCAATCTATACTTTGCAACTGACTCATCATGTTGGCATCAGGTAATTCATCTCTGTCATTCATTTCTGAATGAGAATAATAGCAGCCATCCGCACTTAAGCACTGCTTCCTTTGTCATTAAGTATTTGTTAAGCATTCACAAACACGACACCAAATTGGAGCTTTACAGGCTAAACCAGGCAGATGCTGTTCCTGGCTTTAGGGAGATTTCATGATGCAAAAGACAGGTGGAGTCTGGGCGTGTACGTGCAAGGTAAGAGTGTGCAACCTTCAGTGTGCACATACCACTAAAGAACAAAGACCGAAACCACCGCCTATTGTCATTTTTCTAACTACGTGTGTTTGTCTGAATTCAGATCAACTTTGGCCACGGATTAAGGGAACCACATTTACATTTCAAAAACATTAGGCTTCACACTAGAGAATAACCAGATTCTGCCTCCTTCCATATTTGCACAGGGGCGTTCACTAGCATATGCCTAAAGGTATCCATGTAGCAGGTACACAAGATGGCCCCCACAGAAGAATAACGAGCAACCGAACATTCACTGTGCCAATGCGATGTGACCACTGACTTCACAGCATGTGAGGAGCTGGGGTGGTGCTACCCACATGCATATTACCACTATGGTGGTATTCTTTATAGTAGAGTTCAACATGAGGCTAACTTGCAGTTGTTATTTCTGCTAAGGAAATGCTTCCTCTGGACAGAAGAGGGCATTTAGAGAAATGAGAACCAAGAAGCACAGAATGGAAATTATGCCGTGTTAATATGTCTCCAGCTATGAAGGCCCAGCTGTTCCCATTAACCTTGTGTCAATTTGTATTATTAAGAGACAGTCAATTATGGGAGGTCCTATTATAATTCTTTTTAACCAAAAATAGTTGGAAGTTTTTATCTGGGGCCTAGCTGGGTTTCCCTTGTTTACTTGATCTAGGCTTTCGGTCCTCGCGTAATAAGATGAAAGGCTGCCATTTTAGCCTCAGTGCCTCCGAATACGTGTGCTAAACTCACCCGGCCTCATTATTTATTAATGTCCATTTATTATACTTCAGTGGAGGGTGGAGGCCGAAGCCACGATGGTGACAGATGTTCCAACAGATCCGCTTATATAATGAGCAGTCGAGCCAAATCTGTCGAAAGTGGTGTTTTCTAAAAAAACACACTGACTTCAAAGAAATGAGTTGTGGCATCTGTAACAGCGACGAAGCAGTGCCAGTGGAGGCGAGTGGGTCTGCGGACACGCAGTTCAAGTCATGCGATGACTGGAGCTCGCCGCGCAGTGACGGGAACAACATCTGGGCTGCAGCAAGCCGGCCAGGACGTTTTAAAAGAGCTCCTGTGGTGCCTCAGACTTTGATTTCACAGAGCTGCAGGGAAAGAAACAGGCCACATTCAAGAGCTCATGTGTTTTGGCTCACACGTGTTGTCCTCGGTCACTGCGGAGGGCCTCGTCCAGCTGGGGAATCCGAGGGACCCTCTCGAACAGTTACTCTCTGTCCACTTGGCTGGCTCTGTGGGTTTGTGCTGCGATCTGGGCAGACAATTCCTGCAAAGAGTGTAAAATAAGAAATAACTCTCACCAATCCATGAAAATTACACTTATTCTTTCTCAGCAAGAAACTCTCAAGGGATGTATTTGTGCAAGAACTTGACATTGATCAGTTGGTTTTGGATACTAGGCCAGTTGGAAACTAAATTGTGTGTGTGTGTGTGTGTGTGTGTGTGTGTGTGTGTGTGTGTAGTGAGGGGGTAAAAAGATTATGTCCTACAACTGGGATTTAAGAATATGTGCTCCCAATATTCCTGTATCGATTCTCAGTATCACCAGTATCACAGCATTCACAATTACTTTTCCTCTGTCTTCTTTCCAGAATATTCATTTATTCAACAAATACTTTTGTGACATTGCCGTGTCCTGGGCAGAGAGAAGACCGGGCACTGACTCCCAGCTTTGCAGCCCACCAATTCCATGAGCCTCACTTACTTCTGAGATGCTTTGGAGAGCATTTACAAGGTGCTTTAGAAACCCTAAAGTTTCACCATGTGGGACAGCGAGGTGATCAAGAGCATGGTCTCTGGAGCCAGAACCCCTCGGTGCAAATGTTGGCTTTTCCCCTCACAGACTTTGAGTAC
Source organism: Carlito syrichta (assembly GCF_000164805.1). Taxonomy (NCBI): domain Eukaryota; kingdom Metazoa; phylum Chordata; class Mammalia; order Primates; family Tarsiidae; genus Carlito; species Carlito syrichta. Next base: position 129,567 of record NW_007233330.1, on the reverse strand, counting down.
ATTATTTAATCCCTCTTGGTTACCCAGTGTTGTGTCTGTGAGCTGGAGGCGATGATAATAGCACGTATTACAGAGTTGCTAGGAGCAAATGTGTAATGCATATGATGCATTCAGAATTTTACTTGGCACATAGAAAGCATTATCAAGTACTTGCTCTTTTAAAGCTCCCTCTCCTCTCCTCTTTTCTCCTCTCCTCTCCTCTTTTCTTCTCTTCCGCAAATGCCCACAGCAGCACGTGTGTCAGAGCCCTTAGTGCAGGACTTCGCCAACTCACAACCTCAGATCAGATTTAGGGGGAGTGAGAGAGAAGGAATGGCCTACACAAGAAGAAGAAAGATAAAGAGGACATTTCCAACTCTGTCTGTCCTCATTTCAAGCCACAGATGCTTAACAGTGTCTGAAAATGACTACCCAAATATGCCAAGAGCAAAAGGAATTTAAAAAATAACTTTAATATGACCATAATCTTCATGAGATACTGCATTTGATTCAATCTCTAAAAGTGACACTCACGCTGGTAGAATATTTTGGGTTCACATGCTCCAAGAACTAACAGAATCATCCCAGTGTGGAAACTCATAAATGAGTCACTTTGGGAAGAGCATTTTTTTAAATTTTTATAAACTCAGTAACAGCAGAAACAGATCATAGCCTCCAGAAGCCACAGTGATAATCCTTCTTATCCAACCCATTTTCACTTCAGGATGGAAGATGGTGTTGGGCCCAGCAGATTTTCCTTGAAGTTTATGATGGGTCAGCTACACAGACAAGAAGTCCAGCCTCCTCTTTGATATCTCTTTTTTCCCCCTTATCTAAGCCAACTCAATGCTACTTTTTATTGGGTTTCCATTACTTCAGTGTTCTTCATGGAGTCTCAGTTCCTGTAACTGTTACAGCTGATGGTAGTTTAGAACTTTGAACATCGTTAATTAAATCATCACATCACGCACGCCAGACATATTTCCATCAAAAGTTGCTATCTCGTCCTTCAGCCTGGAAGCTTTGGCATGGTGCCCTCTCAGAAAGCTTAGACTGCATCTGAAACCATGTGGCATAGAGAAAAACCAAAGATAGACCATCCTGAGAAAACTCGAACTGGGAATACAGCTCTGCTTTCCAGGGACCAAGCAATAGGAGACTGGCCATACTCAGAGAGTATGTGAGTTTTGATGTTTTCCTGAGCAATTTCACTTGCTTCCACACCACCTGTTTCACTCCGACCACCCTTCCCACCAACTTCTATTATAGTGACAAATAAATCCAATATCCAATTTTGACTGTCTTCTTTCCAAAGTGCATGCAATTCTAGCCTGCCTGGCTTACATAACACTTATTATAAACCAGCAATTATTTTCATGCTGTAGGAAAGAAATTCACCTTTTCCCAGTGATCACCTAAAGGTTGTCTTTTTATGAGAACCCATTCTGAGTCACAACTATTAATTCCTTATAAAGATGAGTAAGCTCATTTTGTTCCTTTTACTGATGAAGTATGGTACAACTACAGTGATGGCTATAAGGAAAGAAGTAAAGGATACTGACACTTCCTAAACACCTGTTGTGTGTCAGTCCTATTCTGCAATTTCAATGCTCTTGCATTTGTATTGTTAATGTAGGCGACCAAGCTCATAATCACGGCTACCACTTTTAAAGCACTTCCAGTGATCCTGTGTTCCATCTCTATAAGCTTGTTTTTTCAGTCCTTACTTCCTAAGGGAAAGATACCTTTTTAGTTTGAAGTCTCATGCAGGCCCTGGGATCCCAGTGGTCAAAGACTAATTCATCCCAAAATGATGATTCTGTGAGGCTTCGTGGTGATTAATAATGGTGATCACGCTGGACCCTGGATCCACCATTGTGATGATTCTGCTTCCTAGTAACTCAGAAATAAGACTACATATGCTGAAGTGTTTAACAGAATGAAATTAAGTTTCCAAATTGTAGAGCTATTTCTCTCACGGCTGCTTGAGAGCTATGCTGTCCCATATGGTAGCCACTAAATGCATGTGTCTCCCAAGCACTTGAAATGTGAAGACTGGGACTACAGAACCAGATTTTAAAAGTTACTCGATCTTGATTAATTTAAGTTTAAATTTAAAAACAAAACAATGTAAAATATTTTTCTATTAAACGCAGCTTTATTGTTTTGGAAAGGCTACATTGAAAATTCAGCATCCAAACTGAGATATGCTGTTAGTGTAAAACAGACACAAAAGTTCAAAGAATTAGAACAAAAGAAAAGTAAAACCTTACATAAACCAGTTTTATATTAATTACAATGTTGAAATAACAATATTTAGGATATATTGAGTTAAATGGATTATTAAAATTATTTTCACCTGTTTCTTTTCTTATTGTGGCCACTAGAAAATTTTTAAGTTATATATATGACTCATTTTGTATTTCTATTGGGCAGCAATACTCTAGAAAGACAATTATGAAGGAAATAGAGTATCTTCTATGTTGAAATGCAGAGGGTAAAGAATAGATGTGTGCATGGGGGGGGGAATAAAATACTAATTTAGCCCAGCTAACCATGTGGAAGAAAGATAATCTTACCTGAGAATAAATCATGGACCCATTATTCCCCATAGGGCTGATTTTCCATTCTATTTCTATTTTATTAAAATTGACTTTGAGAAACCCTGCTCCAACCCGGGGGACGGAGAGATTCACCATCCCTAAAAAAAAATAATAATAAAAAGAAGCCTTACACTGGCTGCTTCTAGGTGATAAGATTGCTTTGTGACATTGACTACTTAATATCTAAACACAACACCCCTCTCCCCTTTAACAATCTGGTGGAGGGATATAGAAGATGTGTTTTTATTTATTCATTCATTTATTTATGTCTACATGATCTGAAGTCCATGTTTTTGAATAGTTCAATTTACCGTGCAAATATATTACAACAAACAAATCGAATTTCAAACATTTTTAAAAAGTGCTTAAAATGGTGTCATAAACACACAACTTACAGCAATGGCATGAAATACACCCCTATGTGGTGTTTGTGGGGCTTGATGAGAAGGAAGAATTACGGGAAAAGTTTGTGTCAAACTGATTCTTTAAAGTGAGATCATAGATCAAAGTTCACCACTGCCAAATATACAACTTGAGAACAAAGTCAAGTGCTGCTATTAATTATGTTTTCTGGCGATTTGATGACACAGATTAAACTGCTGTAAAGAATACGGCTGGGCATCACGTTCTCACAACTGTCATCAACGCTTCGGCTGAGTGTCCACAGGTCATGAAGAAAAGCTGCTCAGCATTTACTGCAGGTGTCTCTCTCACTTCGCATAGTCGAGAATCTGGGCAACAGGTACTGCACTGCTGTCTTAGGAAAGAAGTCTTGGAGAGGTTGAAAAGCATGGTGGAGATGGGCATGGGACAATAAACTGACATGAGATACCGCATGAAATTCATCTCCGTCTAACTTGGAATCACATAGAGTTTCCACAAATATTCTGTAAAACATTTTAAATCGTTTATAATGCACCGTATTTCAAAGGTCTGAGGCTATGTAACGTTTTAAATGTTTAGAAACTCTTCCTAAGGGTACCTGATCTCAATCCAGGCAAAGTGGAGGCCAAATGGAGGCCCAAACTTTCCCTGTACGATGACCATTTATGGACCTAATACTAAATTGCACCCCACATCTTTAAAATAATAATAATAATAAAAAAAAATCTTCCAAACAGAAATGCACCTTAGAATTAATAGCATGCTGGTTCAATTTTAATCACTTTTGTTGAGCTCTTTGCACTGTTGATACAACACGGATTGAGCTTAAATACCAAGTAAAATGTCTTCAAGTGGGGTACTTTAGGATATAGCATTGAAACCAAAGGCTGCTGTGCACATAGAAAGAAGGTGGGGTCATAATCTTGACATTAGTGAAACTCACAGAAGCAATGACATCAATCCCACATTTTCTTACAGAGCAACAACCAATTGCTTCATAGGACCAAACAAGGAGAAGAAGTCAGCTTAGAGTGTGTTTGAGACATGTGCCAAAGGATAGCCTGTTGCATGCCAAACAGTGTGACAGACGGCAGGTGACTTTCAAAGCACTGAGACACTGGTGTGACTGATTAGGTGCTCCACAGAACTATAGGTAAGACCTTGGGTCAAGTTTATTCGGCATCATGTTTTCTTTATTAGTGGTTCAAAACATAATGACACATCTTAGATATTTAAAAATTCAAAATATAGCCGGGCTCGGTGGCTCAGCCTGTAATCCCGCGCTTTGGGAGGCTGAGGTGAGTGGATTGCCTGGGCCCTGGGTTCGAGACCCGCCCCGGCAACTTAGCGAGACGTCGTCTCTACAATAAATCAAAAACAAGCTGGGCATGGTAGCGCACGCCTGTAGTTCTGACTCCTTGCAAGGCTGAGGCGGGAGGATCGCCAGAGCTCAACAGGTCCAGGCTGCGGTGGCCAGGAGAGGCCACCGCACTCCAGTCTGGGCGACAGAGTGAGACTCCAACTAAAAAAAAAAAAAAAAAATTCAAAATATAAGTAAATATATAAACAAAGAGTGTGAAGGAGCTTGTGCCTTCAGTTTATTTGCAGCTGCCATGATACATTCATAAGAGACTTTCTGCTCTTGACATTAGTGAAACTCACTGAAGCTTTCCTCCAATATAAGGGATGCTTGGATAAAATGTGTGTCTCCTTACTTATTCTAATGATTGTTTGAAAATATGAATCATTTGGTATCTTGTAGGTGTGAAGCATTAAGTACAGAAAAGATGGAATTTTCTTGTATCCTCTTGTCCACAGATAACCCCAAAGGATCTCTCCATCTTCCTTACCTAAGGAAGTGGCCACAGAGATTTACTAAGAAATGCGAATAGCTTGTTTGGATTTCCGGGAGAATGAAATGCTTGCAGGCTAGTTAGCAATCGAGCCGGTTGCATTTGTATATCATGAATGTGTTTGAATGCCGCACTGCGGCAATCACAATGTAAACATCTCCCGTCTTTCTTAGTAAAGCAGTACCATAATATACTTGGCTTGCAGCGATGAAGGACACGGGGAGCCACTGCTACTCATATCGTGTTAGGAGTGGCAGGGCAGTATGTCCAGGACACAAGTGTACGTTTTAAGTCTTCTGTGTGGACCCAAGACCAAATAGGTGTCCCTTCCTTCAACCGCATCCTTCCTGGTATTTGCTCCCATAGCACTGTCGATGACCTCTTCGTGGAGAACAGTTAACACCGTGATCGTTTCACATTCATCTGAGTTCTTGTTTGATTGCCAGGCTTCCGCCATTCGATTTCGTGCTCTATTATGCTCTACGTGCGCAGGGAAGTACTGTGTCTTGTTCATCACAACATTCTCCAGGTCTAGAATGATGCCTGATTCACAGTAGATGTTCAATCATTATTTGTGATCATTAATGATAAGGAAAAAAGTCTCTGCATGTTCAGTACAGATGAATCGATTATCTTCCTAATGTTTTGATCCGTGGTTGCTTGAATCCAGATGTGGAATCCATAGATATAGACATCACATTTTGTCTACTCACCCTTCTGTGGATGGACACTTGGGTCTCTTCCATTTTTTGGCCATTGTGAATAATGTTACTATGAACAAGGGTGTGCAAACATCTGCTCGAGACTCTGCTTTCAATTCTTTGGGCTATGTACCCAGAAATGAAATTGCTGGATCATATGGCAATTTTATTTTTCAATTTTTAAGGAACGAAAGCCATACCATTTTATACAGTGGCTGCACCATTTATTTTATTTTATTTTATTTTTTAACTTTAAAGATGTGAGGTACAATTCAGGATTAGGTATACAAGCAGTCATGGTAGAGGCTGCACCATTTTACATTTCCAACAGCAATGGATGATAGTTATAATTTCTCCCCATCCTCATCAACACTTCTTTCTAGGTTTTTGCTTTGTTTGTAATAATAACCACCCCAATGGGTATCAATGGTATCTCCTTGTGATTTTGACTTGCATTTTCCTATGGACTAGTAATGTCGAGCATCTTGCTATTTGCTTTTTGACCATTTGTATACCATCTTTAAAGAAATGTCTGTTTAAGTCCTTTGCCTTTTTAAATAAGTTTGTTTATTTTGTTGTTGTTGTTGTTGAGTTGTAGAAATTCTTTGTATATTCTAGATATGAATTCCATCATACATCTAATTTGCAAGTATTTTCTCCAATCCTGTGTGTTGCTTTTTCACTCTGTTGATAGTATCCTTTAATGCCCTAAAGATTCTTAATTTGCTTAAATTCACTTTATCTGTTTTCTCTTTTGTTGCTTAGGATTATATCTTACCATATGATAATTATTGTGAAAACAATTCTGGGATCAGATGGACTTGAGTTCAAATCCTGATTTTACTCCTTTTCCAGCCAGGTACCTCTGGGTGGATCAGTCCCTTATTTGCTTCATTCACTTATTTATAAAATAATGTTAAATACTACTTTCCTTGTTTAGATTTGGGAAACTAAAATAGAATTGTGGGGTCACAATAATGTTATGAGAATATTTGTCTAAATTCGTATAAATTTAGAGCTGATGGGATTTTCCTTCAAGTAATTCAGTTACAAGATCAGTGAATTTTGGCAAAAGATAAAATTTATACTCCAGAAATAAGCTGATATGAAATTTACCTTTATCCCCATTATCTCAACCCATTTTTCTCTCTTTTTAAAGAGGCCTGGAAAAAAAGAATTTTTTTTTAAGGATCTCCCTATTAGAAATAATTTCGCATAGCATTTTGAAGTTTTGTACCTGTATCTCCAGGGGAACTGACACACGAGAGGGAACACTGATGGCTTCTGTTTCCCCTTTACAATGCCTAATGGTAAACCCTGAAAATCACCAAGACTTTCCTAGGGGCTCCCCCTTCCCTCAGCTGACCATTCCTGATGGGGTGCTGTTCACTGGATGAAAATAGGCAGCAAGAAGATGAGAAGCTGTGTTGAAAGGGTGCATTTTGGCGACTGTGCTTCCCGTGACAAGAACGTCACCCTAAGATGACACCCACTAGCTGGTGGGTCAACAGACATCCCCATGGTTTTTCTCGGAGCAAAGAAGTGCTTCTCCCAAGTGTCTCACCAAGAGGGAAAAAAATCAGCAAGAAGCGCCCTCTTCCTCGTTCCCTCTTCCTCTCTCTTCACTTCTCCCTCCGTCCCTTCCCAATCAGAATTCTTTCTCTACTCCTTATTATTGCCCTAATCTCCTTTCTTCTATGTTGCCAGACACCATGTAGGCATCAAAAGACGTAGACTGTGTCCCAGCTCGTCCCTTGATGGCTGAGTGCTGGAGACCAGCTCCAACCAGGGTCAGGGTACCCCAAAGGTGGAGACGGCGTCGGCGATTAGGGGTAAGAAGAGAGAAAGAAAGAGACTGGACTCCAGACTAGTGCAGAAGCAAATGAGTGTTATTGGGAATTACAATGGGTCTTTTATACACAAAGTCAGATGTGGGAGGGGCATCCCCCACTCACCAGAAACCTTAATCCATGAAAACTTAATCAATGATTGCCTTTAAACCCTTTTCATATGATAATCTTAAAATCCCATAACAAAGGATAACCTAATCCGTGACTGACATATTCTATAAACCTTTTTCATCCTAAGCTGATTGATTTATGCCAAGTTAAACAATTTTATAGAAGCTTAAGTATTTACTTTACACATGAAAGTGGCCCACCCCAGAATGTTTGGAATGCGACCCAGTCCAAAGTTCACAGTGGGCTACCTGCAAGTAACCCAGCTGCATTCTTTCAACAAAATGGCTATCTTCTAAAACTATATTCTGCAATATACACCTTCAATAAATCCTAAGATCATGACCCAGAAGCCTGTGACCAATACTAAGGCTCTTAGATGTGACCCGAGTTTGAATTATAAGTTGTGTGAAAGCCAAAACTGGAGTTTGTGGAAGAATGGGAGCAATGAGCTTCTAAAGTGAGCTTGTGTTCGTCCCGGTCTCAGAGTTTTTATGTTTTGAGCTCACAGGAGCTTAATCTGGTTAGTGCTGAGTAGAAAGGGGGAGGAAATGGGGTCAATAGCTCCCGAATGCATCCTAGTGGTCTCGGGGTCAACGGCCCTTCCTGATTTCTAATGCTCAGTGGGCCTCTGTGGCCGGCTCCCAACAGCTGAGTGATTATGGGCACTTCTGTCTCAGTTTCCTCATTTGCAAAGTGAGGATAGAATCATCTCACAGAATTGTTAAAAAGACTAAGTGAAATAATGTATGTGAATGGGTAGTGTGTACTACAAAATGCTGTGCAAACTCTGGCTGTTTTTTGTGCCTCAGACAAGGGAAATTCTGCATTCACTTTTTCCCCATCTCTCCCTGGGAGGAATTGTCTTCTTATGATATTTAGGGAGGGTAAGGCAAGAGAAAGAATCATATTCACCAAACCGATTCGTTGACCTTTGGTCTGGCTTGACAACAGCAGAGGCTGAGGTGACAACGGACAAGCTTTTCTCTAGTGGGCCACCAGGGGCCACTGCACAGAGAGAACGTGCACAAGACACAGAGAACGGCGCAGGCCATCGGTGTTTCTTCAATCCGGAGGTCAGTCACAGACCCTGTGAACGGTCTCCTTATTCAGAACTAATAGCTGAAACAAGCCCTACCAAAGGAGATTACAATGTATGGAAATAAAACTCTTGTGGCCTCTGCCCGATGAAAAGGAAATGTCAAGAGTCCTGGGTCTTTGCTGGAAGATTGTCTCTCATGTTCACCACTCTCCTTGTTCCCTTCCCTGTCCCCCAGAGAATGTTCGTCACAAGTTCCAATTTTCCCACCACTCTTGACACATGCCTCTTGCTATGGTTTGAAAGTCCACTCCACACTCATGTTGACATCACCAATATGGCAGCATTGAGAGGTGGTTAAATCACGAATGAGGTGATTAACTAATTGTGTGGCAGATCGGAGAACGGCTCCACAAGTGTTCCGTCAGCTCCTTTTTCAAGAATGAGGTGCCTGATAGAGTCATGCAGCCCCACCAGGCAGTTTCCATAGAGTCATGGAATCACTCCTACTCGTAACAACCCTCCAGAAGTATCATCCACAAAGCGTGAACTGGGCATGGGGGGAGCTACTCTCCCATTTCCCATTATCCATACTTCTCTTAGAATACACATTGCTTTCTGCTTTGTAGAACTTCTGGAACTTCACTGTCCTGTATGGTAGTCACTAGGTCCATGTGTCTGAATTTAGATTGAAATTGGAATCAACTTGGTATAAAGCGAAATTTATGCTGGGCACGGTGGCTCACACCTGTAATACCGATACTTTGGGAAACCAAGGTGGAAGGATCGCTTGAGCCCAGGAGTTTGAGAACAGCCTGGACAACATCATGAGATCTTGTCTTCACCAAAAAAATCTTTAAAAAAATTTGCCAGGCATGGTGGTGCACGCCTGTAGTCCAGCTACTTGGGAAGCTGAGGTGGAAGGATCACCTGAGACCAGGAGGTTGAGGCTGTGGTGAGTCATCTTCATGCCACCGCACTCCAGCCTGGGTGATAGAGTAGGGGTCTGAATAAAAAATAACCACAGTAAAAGTAAAATTTAAAACTCAAACCCTCAGAGAGACCAATCTCATTCTAAGTGCTCAGTAGTCACATAGGCTAGTGGCTACTGTGCTGGTCAGTGCAGGTAACACTTTTTAACATCTGCATCCAGGAAGTCCTATTGGACAGCGCTGTTCCAGAACACTCACCCACCACTTCCACTAGCCTTCCCTGGCCTTTAGCAAATAGGTCTCCCATCGTCACCGTTCTCCTTGTTCCCTTCCCTGTCCTCCGTAGAACTTTAGTCACAAGCTCCAATTTTCCCACCGCTCTTGACACATAACTCTTGATATGGCTTGAAAGGCCACTCCAAAACTCATGTTGAAATCACCCATACGACAGTATTGAGGGGTGAGGCCTGTATGAATGAGGGGTGATTAAATCATGAATGAGGTGATCAAGTCATGAGTGTTCTGTTGTCATGAATGGATGAAGCCATGCATGGATTAATGGGCTATCATGAGAGGAGAACTGGTGGCTTTACAAGAAAAAGAAGAGAGACGTGAGCTGGCAAGTTTGCACACTCAGCCCCCTTGCCATGCGATGCCCCAAGATGCCTCAGAAATCATCAGAATCCCCACCGGCGAGAAAACTCTCACCACACCGTACGGAGCCCCTCAACCTTGGACTTCTCAGCCTTCAAAACAGTAAGAAATAAGTTCCTTTTCTTTATCAATGACCCAGTGGCAGGTATTCTGTTATAATCAACAGGAAAAGGACACATATTCCTCACTTTGAACATTCACCCCCACGTGTCGTGATTATGGGTCTGCATAGGTGACTCTCTGATGAGGCTCTGGAATCCTCCAAAAGAACACTATTTTCTTGCTCATCACAACATCTTCAGCAACAAGATCTGGCACGTGGCAAGAGCTCAACAAATGCTACATGTGGGGACAAAGGAAAGATTGAACTTTAAGTAAACAAGCAAACGCATGTGTTAGAAGCTCAGGGTGTCATTTACCCTCCTCCCTCTGAAGTTCCAACAGATGCACCACACACGGAAAGCAGTAAAAAAAAAAATTGTAGAAACAAAATACAGTCTTATTCATCTGGGCAGACACCTGGTACCCCCCCCAAAAGCAGAGCTTTGGCAAAAGCTGGGCTGGGAAACTTTGGAAGACCTCCTGCTTTCTCGATAGCTCCTTCTCCCAGTCTGTGCCTATTTACCCCCAACCTGTAGGTGGCTCTTACCATTAGAATGTGGGGGGGGGAAAGCCAAGCCAAAGTACTCCCATAAGTTTCAGACAAAAAAATAGTAAAACATACATCAAGAAGGAACATGTGTCCCCCAATATGGAGTGCTCCAAAGGGCTTCACCTCGACACAGCATCAGCTGCTGGACCCAGAGCCCACAGACACCCACACGGTTTTTCTCGGAGCAAATCTTTTGTCCAAAGTTTCTTAGATCCCTACCAAGAAAGAAAACGTTTTTGCCTAACAGAGCACCCTGATCTATGGGAGGTTGGAGAGATTGCTGGGTCCTTTTCTATAATTTTATTTTTACTTTTTTTCTAGATGAAATGATATCGATTGTAATTTTATTTTACTTTTTATCCTAGATGAAATGATATCTAGTGTACTATCAACTCACTAGCACAGATGTACAGCTTATAACCTAGAAGCAACCATGTTAGTTACATAATACAGTGTTCTTTTCAGCCACCCTGGGCCCATAACTAGCAGGATAAAATATGCCTATCTCTTGTGAAGCCCGGGCTTTGCTAACCGCCTAACTCCCTCACTGCAATCAGTAACACCTTGGTGACTGGCCCAGATGCCCCAGGATGTAAAACGCCTCACTTTCCTCACGTCATTCTTAAACTAGACCCCAGGGGGTGCCTGCAGCAGAAACCTTCAACTCCTGAAACTCCGGCTTAGCCAGGGGAAGCTCTCCAGGAGGGATGATTTCCAAGTTGCAGATAAGGCCTTCTTCCCTTAGGAGCAGCTCTCCTTTCTCCTTTCGAAGACGATGATAAAATACCTATAGTTTTGGGAGGAGTGACTCAGATGCCAGCCACAATACTCCGTTCAGGCAGAAAAAAGAAAGGAGCCTTTCCTATCCTGTCTGTTTGTGAGGACGCTTCAGTTCTCTGTGTCTCTTCTTATCTTGCAAAGGGGTAAGGCAGTTCCCCAAGCAAAACCTCCAGACATCCCAATTCAAAGTTCATTAGTTTTCTCATTTTCATTCACATATTTATTTATCATCTTCCTTTATCAATCACCTTCTCTTTGCTAGGTCCTGGTGGCAAAAAATAAAAGAGAGAGAGCTCCTTCCCTCAGGGAATCCCATGAGACCTGGGCTAGGTGACCGACTTGGAAAGCAAATATTGAGGTAGGTTCTTCAAGAGGGGTATGCACGGAGTACTGTGGCAACATTTTAGAGGAAGAGCTTATTTCTCCTGAGGAAAGGTAGATGAGAGAAATTGAAATTTGGAAAAGCTTCACTGAGGAGAGAAATCCTTGGAAATGAGAAGGTAGGTAGGGGAAGACATTCGGGACTGAGAGAAAAGTGATCAGAAAGACAAGGAAGCTTGCGAAATGCTTGATGGGAATTGCAAGGGGACTGTCACTGAACTTGCTGAATGACGTCTCCAAACTTGTAGAGACATCACGATGGCTGCCTCTGGAGGTCACATGCAACACCTCTTTCCTACTTGAGCTCTAAAGACCTCCTAGTTCTATATTTTTATGCTTTTGTCTCTCTACCCTCTCAGTATCTTCAAGGTAAAACTGAGTAGACAACAAATTTTTAAACACACACAATTTCTAGTTTCCCTCCTTTCCACACGCCAAGGTCATCAAACTTCAAAAAAAAAAAAAAAATTAGCAGAAGCTACATGGGGGTCCCCTGTGAGATTCATTCATTCTGAGTCAAACGTCCTCAAGGCAAGCGACGAGGGCTTTGTAACAGCACGTGGTAGAAATGACTTTTCAGATTCTCTTTACTGTTGCTGAGTGGGAGCTTCTACTTTGTTTGAAAAATATTTTCTTGAAATTCATTTAAGCAAATTAAGAAAAAAGGAATCTGCCAATCTCTGCAATCCATTTCACCAAATACCTTTACGAAAAATGTGCAGGAGTTTTCCAAAACCCTAAACAAGCACAGTTTTCCTTTCCTGCTATTAATAGAGAAATATCTTATTACAGTTCTGTAAACAGAGCCAAATTGAAAAAAATGAATTTTAAATGATGTGAGGGTTTCCAAAGAAAAGCCACAAAACAAACTCAGAGTTAAGGCGATAATGCATCCCTGTTGTATCTTGGCACTGGAGCAAGCACTTTGCGATGACCATGTGGGATGTGTAACATCATAATAAGGGCAAGGGCACCAACTCATAGAAATGCCAACAGGCAATAGGGTTTTCTTCCTGCCAGCTGTGATATATTGCAATATGAAGGTTTTATTTTTTCCAGCAAACCAGCATTTCAGCTTTTACAAGGCATTTGGAGACACCAACGGCATCGTTCATTGCAGTATCCCAAATATCTAAAAGGGTGCCAAGGATAGAGTCAATGCCCAGTCAATATTTATTTACTGAATAAATATTGAAAGTGACAACCATTTATATGGTAATACAAAGTTCCTAATGCTTTGTGATTCTTTTATCTGCCCTTAAGACACAGAAGACATAATTCATTTCCCTGTGAACATTTCAGTTGTGTTGGAAGGAAGTGTAATCTATCAAGTACTATTACATTTACACCTGTAAAGCATTTTTAAAGTACACTTCTGTTACTTCTACTACTACTAAGAATGTGAAAATGCAGACTTTAAAAGTTTATCAAAATGTTTTGACCCTCACACAAAAGCATACGAAACAAAAGAAAAAATAAATAAATTGACCCCCTCAATATTAAAACCTTTTGTGCTACAGAAGACACCATCAAGAGGCTAAAAGACAGCTCACAGAAATGGAAAAAATTGCAAATCATATATCTGTTAAGCGATTTGTATCTAGAATATATAAAGAATTCTTACACCTCAATAATTAAAAGACAACCAAATTAAAGAATGGGCAAAGGATCTGAGCAAACATTTCTCCAAAAAAGATATACAAACGGCCAAACAAAGCACAGAAAAAGATGTTCAACACCATTAATTATCAGGGAAATGCAAACCGAAACTATCATGCTCACCAGGCTGCCTCCAGTCAAAAAGATTAATAGTAACAACTGTCATTGAGGATATGGGGAAATCAGAACCCTCACACATTGCTGGTCAGCAATGTGAAATGGTGCAACTGCTTTGGAAAACAGTCTGGCAGTTGCTTGAAAAGTTACCTCAGTCCCCTGCAACTCCACTCCTAGGCATATACCCAAGAGAAATTAAAGCATGTATCCACACAGTAACTTGTACACACATATTTATAGCAGCATTATGCATAATAGATAAACAGATAAACAACCCAAATGTCCATCAATTGATGAAGATAAACAAATTGTGGTATCCCTATCCAATGGAATATTACTCAGCATTAAGAAGAAATTAAGTTATTGATATGTGCCACAACATGAAGGAACCTTTAAAGCATTATGCTAAGTGAAAGAAGCCAGTCACGATGGATCATATATTGTATGATTCAATTTACATGCGATGTCCAGAATAGGCAAATCTATAAAGACAGAAAGTAGATTAGTAGTTGCCTAGGATTTTGGGAAAAGAAAGGAGGGGAGGGAAAAGGGGGTGACCATTAATGGCATGGAGTTTTCTGCAGGTTGCTGAAAATGTTCTAAAATTGATTGGGGTGATGGCTGCACAACTCTATGAATATACTTAAAATCATTCAATTGTTTATTTTAAATGGGTGAACTATATGCCATGTGAATTATATCTCTATATAACTGCTGTTTAGAAAAATGTCTTGGCCTTATTATTAAGTTATCCTGGTGATCTGATTAATATGACTTAAAACGTGGACACAGGATTTGTGTGTTGATCCAGCATTGTATAAATTCAGTGAATCGCAGAGTAATAAACTACTTCACATTATTATATCTGAGTCTCAGCATGAATAAAACCCTTTAAAAAAATAAGTTCAAGTGTTTTCTCAAGGTTTAAATGTATTTTAAATGGACTTGTACTGATCTCTAGATATTATAATACATGTCCATACTTATTCCAGAATAAATTTATGCCATGCAATTAAGAGAATGAAAATGAAATTTTGTTAATATATTGTATTGTTCAATATAAAGTAGCAAATACATGAATAAGTATAGCTTCCTTCAAATATTGGCATACTCAAATTTGTCCTATATAACTAAAGGACAGTTCCACGTAAAAGATAAATTCTATCCAAGATCTGACTATGAACTTTTTAACTGCAGCAACTTAAAAAAATAAATTCTACATAATTCAATAAATTGAAAATAACCCTAGTAATGTTATGTTCTGTATAAAACTTATATATCCAAGAATAAAGACGTAGGTTCTAAAAGATATGTTTTATAAAACTAGTTTCCTAGTATTAAGCTAAATATTTATACACTAGGATCATATGTATTTGAAACTAAAAGGACTAGTAACAGTTCTCATCCCAGTCATAGCTTTCACATATTGGAAAACTGAGACCTTAAAAGTCATTAAGTTTTTACCCACTATTGAGAAATCTATAGTTTGAAATTAAGTTCCACAGGTCCCAAGGCAATCGTGTTCTCATCATACCAAAATTTCATAAAAAGAACACTTAGTTGAAAAATCTATCAGTGTGTAGACAGATGTAAGTTTATCCATCTGTTTGAAGTTTCTATACTTGAATATATATTTTTGTTCATATCTATCACTCATAGTGTTAATTTTTAAGCTTTGAGCTCCTAGAAAGCTGTACTCATATATGTCTACTTAACTACTCACATATCTAACCTTGCTTTCAACTTATCTCACATATTTAACCTTGCCCTCAGCTTATCTGAGCACTTATTTTCAGAAGGGTGAACAATGAGATTAAAATGCAACAAGGTAAAACTCACTAATTCCTAGGGGAAAGCTTGGCAAGATGTTCATATAGATGAGTGAATAAATCTCCCACGAGGAAATTTAGTACTACGTTACACTGTGAAATAAAGGACTCTTTTAAAATCTCTCTAATTAAAGAGAGCATCAGGGTAGCATATACCAACTCTACCTTGGCTCCCGAAAGCAGTTTATGAAATGATTGCTTTTCATGGTTCAGGACTTCATGGGACTCTACAGAGTTTAGTTAGGGTCCTTCCTCCCTTCTCCTTCTGATCCACTTCTTCCCAGAATTGCCCTGCCATAAAAATGACTCTTTTCCTCCTAATCAAATCGCCAGCTATCTCCAAAGTTGCTGTTCATCAACTTCACACTAAAACGTGAGTTACTGATAGGCTCAAATCTGGGGGAGTGATGGAGAGCTATTCATACTTTTAAAACGAGGTTCCTTTTGCTCAAAATTTTGCTAATTGATGTAAGAAGTGAGTGTAATCCTTTCCTATATAGGCCACATTGTGTCCCAGCCTCCTTGGGGAGAAACTAAGGTTTCCTGACCCCTCGCATTCCAGAAATCAAGGGTCAGCAACTGGGCGCCCCACTTGTGGAAAGCTGCTGACCTCTGGGAGGGAAACTGTATGGAAGCAAGTGTTAATTTTCAAAATGTGACTGGTCTTGATAGCAGTAACCTCACCCCATCATGATGGCCCTTGGAATGTTTACTAGTCCAGGGGCATAGAAGTGATCTGTCATCACTGGTCAGTGGTGCAAGCAACTCATTCTTGTGTCCTAGCCTTTCTCCCTGGACCCCAGACAAAACATATCACCCTGCCCTCTTGCTTTCAAATTCAAGCTTTCATGTGTTCAACATTTGTCAAGGCCTTCACCTCCAATGACATGGTCAACACACCAAGAAATTATATTTAACACATGAAAAATGAACAGCAGGCCCATTTCTCCCTGCCTTGTAATTGAGAGCTACAGAATTTGTGTTTGGAGTATGCATGTGTGTGCTCACTCTGGAAACAATATTTTCCAACACTTAAAATGATTACACTCCAAAATCATGAAAGGATTTAATAACACACTTTAATATAATTTTAAGCACTTTTTAATAAAATACAGATATATAATTATTATTATCAATGTATGTATGTCATTTAGTACAACAATAAAAGGCTAGTCTTTGAAGTGACATGGTGGTTAATATTTACAGTAAACCCTAAAGGAAACAGCATTTGAACAATATTGTAAAATTTTACCAAAAAAAGATTAATAAAACATTCTACCTTATTGTGGTGTCATCTCAAATTACTAACAGCAAAAAGGAAAATGTTCTCTTTAATACATTGGAATACACAGCATTACATTTCATGTTTTCTCAATAGAAAACTCTCTATTCTTGAATGATACCAAGCACCAAGACTAAGATGCACTCATTCTTAAAGTCTTTTTCCCAAATGTGTGTCAAGCAGTTAACACCACACACAAACATCTGATATCGGTCTACCTAATGCAAATATTTCATATCCCTTCATGTTCATTTTGAATTTAAAAATCAATATTAATTTGATGAACTGCTACAGAATCAGGAGGAAATTTGTCAGTATCTATAAACAGAGTCAAGTCATGTCCTGTGCAAACCCAGTTCAAACCGTATATCCCCCTAAATGGCTAACACTCATGGTGTTTCAAAATAAAGAAGCAAATCGGGAGCTATACTGTTTTCCCATCTAAACTAGGGATCAGTTAAAGTAATTCTGTTGAGCAATGAAAGGAAATCCCTCTCTTCTTGCTTGGCAGGCACATGAAATGCCATGAGTCGATGCAAAGACATGGCATCTGACTTTCTCATCAGAAGGGCGATTCTCTTCATCCTGTATTCTTAGCCTTTTCTATTTACCACATAATGTGCTAGCAAAATGACCTTTTTTAAAAAACTCTTCAACCATGTATACATTATTTTAGGAAGTTTCTTTTTAAGGGTTGTTTTTCGCTTCTTCGGCTCCAGGGTTTAAAATGCTGTTGAGATTAAAAGTTTTATAGTTCCTTTATCATAATGAGTACCTTCCTTCTTAGTCCTCCAAGAGGGCCTTTATAGTAATGGGCTTTGGCCTTTGCACTACAGTCCCCAAAAGACAGATTGCTGGAGATAACCTCCTGAAATTCCTCACAGCATTATTTACCACCATACAGACCTCAGACCTATCTGTTTTAGAAAAGATGCAGACAGAAGACAAGGATAAAGAAGAAAGGAGGTTTCAAACTGTAAGAATTAAAAGACAAAATAAGTAGCAAAAATGTATTTTTCCTTACTTATACACCATGAACCAGGAAGCTTAAAGCAAGATGGAAAATAAAATCTTAAATGAAATATCAAACTATACAAAAACTTAAGGTATAGTTGACAATAGTATTAGACTCTATTTTTAAAAAACAGACATTTATCACTGGAATCAAATAATTTGAGATGAATTTTTTCTTTTTGCCATTCTGCTCACATATATTCCCTTCCTGGTGAAAACTGGAATTTAAAAATATTTATAGAACATTCTTTAGCGGTCTATTTGATAAAATAAATAAATTGAATACAAAATACTGGAAATTCATTCTCTGCAGATGAATAAGCACCTCATATATGCCCAATGGAAAGTGAAAAGTATCACAAGCCTCTCCACTACCTTCCTTAAGAAAATAACAATTATTATGGGTTATGAATTTTTATAGACCCAAGGTCACATAGTATTGGTGATAAATAAGAACAAGCAGGAATGAAAAAGCTAATCCTTCATGATTGCAAACACTTGAGAATTAATACTCTGCCTTCCACTGGCTTTTGTATTTGGGGTTCTCACACTGTGTCCAAGAATAACAGAAATCACGAGACTCTATATGTTGGTAACTGCTGGCTATCAACACTCAAGTATGAAACTGTTTAGAGCATTTTTCTGATAAATTAAGTTATAAGTCTTCATCTGGTGAGTATCATTGCCCAGTTTCAAGTCTACTACTTTTTTAAAGAGTCTGAGAGCCTTGGCTAAACATACGACATGGCTGCCACGCTCTGTGCAACTGGATGAAACGGGAAAAAACCGAGGCTGTGAGGCTCCACACGCCATGAAGATACAGCATACATAAATGCCATAGAGAATTACAATCTCTCCATGAGAATGTCAGGAAACTCAATGAGCCTTCATTTTCTATTATATGTACATTGTACAAGCTACAGATAGTTTCTTTCCATATTGCTTTAAAAAGAAGAAGAAGAAAATACATTAGACAGATCCAAAGGCAATTTAACTTCAAGGTTTCATCACACCATATGTGCAGACACTTGAGAGGATGACAGAGTTAAGCTTCCTAGGGTCCGAGAGTCAAAGAAACTCTGCTGACCGCCACCGCTCAGCAGGTGCACTCCTTCCACAGGGGGCAACATCTGTCGATCGGTCATGGTCCCACTGGGCGAGGACCCCAAGAAACTTCCTTGGGAAGAGACAATCTTCTCAGGACTGGCAGCCAGTTTGGGGGACGTGGAGAAGTTATATCCATACAAGGCACAGGGGCTGTGTAGCCTGAAGGTGTTATAAGAACCCTGGTGGGTCTGGTTGGCAGCAAAGGCATTGCTGGAGGGTGAAGGCATGATATACTGGAGCTGGGGAGACATCCCCGAAATCTGCATGGACAGGCTGGTCTGTGGGCAGCTGAAGGTGTCCCCGTCACTGCCACCCATGGACATGTTCACGGAGGTGCCGCTGCTCACGCCCACATAGGAGGGAGTCCTGGGCGGGGCAAAGGTCTCGCCGGTCTGGTTGGTGAGCCTGTTGTAGGTCTCGGCCAAGGACGTGCTGTATCGGTTGAGGGTGAGGCCCGAACGGGCACAGGCAGAATAGTCAGCCGGGGCCAGACTGCACAGCTGGCTGGTGTTGGGCCCCAGATGGAAGGCGGGAGAGGAACAAGAAGAGCCAGACAGAAGGTGAGGGTGGGTGGCAGGAACACCATTCCCAGAACCTTGGAGCAAGGTGGAGGAGCTTGCATTGCCTACAAAAGAAGGGAGATGTCAAGGAGGACTCCACAGCCATCTTTTCCTTCCCGCTCTGCAACTGTGCGTTAGACCCAGTTCGTTACGAGGCAGGGGAGGAGAAGGTGCTGCCAAGCTGAAGAGAAGATGAAGCTGAAAAGAAGCAGCTTTCAAAAGGTGATGATGTACCTGAATTCAGACTGAAATCATTTCAATCCAGATTCTGTCAATAGATACATATACATTTTTTTGAGTCAGGGTCTCACTCTGTTGTCCAGGATGGAGTGCGGTGGCATGATCACGGCTCACCGCAGCCTCAGCCTCTTGGGCTCAAGCAGTCCTCCTATTTCAGCCTCTCGAGCATCTGGGACCACGGGCATACAGCACCACGCCCGGCTAGTATTTTTGTTGTTTTATTTTTTATTTTTGGTGGAGACCAGGTCTCCCTATGGCCTACACTGGAGATTCGGTCACTATTTCCAAAGCAAATCATCTCCCCAGATGACAGGACACTATCACATAGTATTGTCACATTTTCTCCCTCAATTTGTCTTCCCAAACTTTTCTTATTTATGATAACAAACATTAGAGTTTACCAGCAACTTTGAAAATATAAATTCCACCTTACTCTATATCTTACTAAAAGTGTAACCATCCCCTCTCTTCTACCCGCCTTTACCCTTTCTTTTAGCAAAGCCTGCTCTGGATCAATATATTTTCTTGCAAGGAAAAGAAGTAACTTAAAGGAAAGCACTGAACTGGTGAACTCAAAGAAAATGCCTCCACCATCTCGGCAGCTTCTCACTGAAAGCTTGCCTGCATCAGTGATCGCCCCATGCTGTAAGACAATAGTGTGGCACTTCAAAAATCTAATTTCCAACAGAAAACGGGCTGTCCAGCAAATAAACAGTCCTGTGAAACTTGTAAAGTGTGGTTAGCCCTGCTTCCAATCAATAAAGTGGTGGTGGCTGACTCCCCTTCTGGATTTGCTGGCAGATTGATGTTTGCAACCTTGACAGAGCTTAAGGGGAGAGGAAAATTCCAAAGGGCTGGACAGGTTGTAAAACCTTCTAGCAATGGTGTTTTATATAGCTTCTCAAAATAATCTAAAAGCCCAATCCAACCAATGATAATTATCTGAAACTCAGCACGGTAGGGCCTCACTGGAAGCTGGGGATAACCATGGGCAAAGGCTTGACTGCAGAAGTGAACCAAGAAGCCCATCCAGTGAGCAGACCAAAGAGCAAACACCGTCCCTTTCTCCGCATCTCCCTCTGAGGAGACACGCGCTCTGGGCTGATGGAAAAGATTCAGAGAGGAATCCAGGGAGGTCTGCCTGAGTACACCTGACCTTCTCACCATCATTTTAATTTATTTATTTTTCTTTCTTGCTTGCTTTTGTGGTCGGAGTCTCACTCTGCTGTCCAGGCTGAAGGGCAGTGGCATGCTCTTGGCTCACCACAGCCTTGACCTCCTGGGCTCAGGCAGTACTTCTGCCTCAGCCTCCCAAGAAGCTGGAACTACCAGTGCCTGCCACCACACCTGGCTAATTTTTCCATTTTTTTGCAGAGAGGAGGTCTCACTCTATTGCCCAGGCTGGTCTCGAACTCTTGGGCTCAAGCGATCCTCCTGCCTCAGCCTCCCAAAGTGCTGGAACTGACCCAGCACTGTGAGTGAGCCTGACCCACTCATCATTAACCCAAAGGAGAACTCCACCCAGAGGCAATTCTGCTAAAGGAAGAGAAGAAAGAAGCCACCAAGAAAGGCTGGACTGGAGCCAGCATCAGTAATTTCCCGTGAAGTGCACCTGGCACCGGAGTCTACCAGTCCACCTCTAATTTTAATACGAAATTTAAGGATGTGGTAAAGGTCATGAAATACAGACACAGCTTCCAACATCCAAGATTTAACTCATGACTGTGGCAGCCATTTTTCCTGGTCCATCCCTACACCACACAGAAAACAGATGGAGTCTGTAGGAGGAGAATTTTGGTGATGAGGTCGTCACTGCAAGTATACACGATGACTTGTGCCTTCTTAGTATCTGAGCTCTAGGCTGGAACCAGCTGCATATGTGACCCAGGAGACTTGGAGAGTTACCTTGCTTGGGTATTCCAGGGATATCTTCAAAGGTGAGAGTCCGGAGCGAAGGCCTCCAGAAGGCATACGACTCCACCAGGGCTTCCAAACCCATCCTAAGGAGAAGGGTCAGAATGGGGTTGAACAAAGGAAGTCTAGTTAGAAGCATCTTAGGAAAAAACACCAGTGTGACAGCAACCCCCACCCTCCACGACTGGCAGGTTAGGAGCTTGCCACAGACAGGAAAAAATGTGTCACAGGAGCATGAGAGAATGGAAACCACTCAAGATGCCTGCTAACTAGCATTCTTGGGAAAACTTAGCCGGCGCAAGGGGATGAAAAGCTGTCCCTTTGGGCTCAGAAGTTGAGGTGAAGGGAGTCCATCTGGCTGCTGTGAGTCCAAGGCTCTTCTGTGATCTGGAACACAGCCTCTCTCCCTGTCCTGTCACTTCCCCCTCTGGTGAGAAAGGCACTGCAACAAAGGCATGTCCCTGTAAGGCCACCTCCCCATCTTAGAGGCATTGCTGCCCATCACGTGGTGCCTCAGCAGCCAGCTCAGGGAGGCCCTCATCCAAAAAAATCCTCATTTCTCGCTGAGGGGCATAATCTCCACCATACCTAGGCTTCCAGACTGGGCTCTCCCTAAAGCAGGAGGAGATTGGGAAGGTGATCCCACAGGGCTATCTGGTATATGGAGTTAGCAAACCATCACAAATTATTGTGAAGCCCCCAAACACACTGAACGGATGGATACTTAAAGAGGCAGGGTATGTTGGTTAAGGACTATTTATACAACATATATACACAGAGGGTGCCAAAACAATGTATACGTATTTTAAGAAAGGAAAAAAACAATATTAAAATTATAATACTCAAGGTGAATACAAGTCTCGTTTGGCTTCTGCAATTATAAGAGGGGCTCAAAGTAGTTACTATCAGTATCCAGACATTTCTGATTATGGTGAATATCTCTTAAAATGTGTATACATTTTTTTGGCTTGCCCAGTATCTGAAAATCACCTTCTACTATAAGTGATGCCGTTTTCTCCTCCTCCTATCTAGGTCTAAGTCTTTCAGGTTCTAGGAATAAGGCCCTCCATTCACTCAGCGAGCCCCTTCTCAAGACCACCACACCTAAGACATCACGAGTCGTCCTTCAACCACCTCCGTCTTAAGCAATTAGTTAATCTAGATAACATTACACTTTTCACGAAACCTATTGCTCCACTGTAGAAAATGCTTGCTTCTTGGGATGTCCAATAGTACTCACACATCTCTTGTGATTGTCAGATATTTTTAATAGCTTGACTCAACGGCGACACTTCCTCTGGATCCTCTGTGCCCTCAAATCGGGAACAATGAACTAAGATGAGAGGGAACCAGCCCTGAGAGTCCATACCATCTACACAACATGGCGAAGGCCCCGAACACCAGTGCTAGCGAGTTGTGTGGATAGAACCATCTCACACTATTTGTCCTTCTGTCCAAGGTTTCGCACAGAGAATCTGGTTCCTTTGAGTGTTCAGGGCAGAGTATCCATTAATGTACTGATTTATATCCTTAATCTAGGAGAAGTATGCGTACCCGTCATAGTGACAAGAGGACGCAGCTGTGCGTGTGTGGATGGGCAGGGGTGTGTGTGTGCAGGATTGCATGCATGAACACTCCTTCATGCGTCCACACACGGACCTGACTCATTTCTTAAGTCAGTGGCTCCGGAGGTGCTCCTCTGGGAGTACTTCAGAGGGACGCCCACAGTCCCGTGCAGGTGCCAGTGTGAGGCTGCCAAAGGGGAGGGTGGGAACAGAGGGGACCTGCACCTGCTTTGCCTCGCTACACAGAGAGGGAAGACCAGAATCTGGCTTCCCATGTGATCAAGACGTCAGAGAGAGAGAGAACTATTTAGTGTAAGGAAACTAGATTGGGGTCTGGAGGACTGTACCGGGACAGCAACTCACTAAAACTAGTTCTTCCCACTTCTTGATCTCCCTGGACTTCAGTTTCCCCTAAGGTGGGGATGAGATTCCAAGAACTCTGAAGCCCCCCCCCAGCTCCAAATTTGTTTCATTCTAAGTGATTTTGTTTCCCGAGCCAGACATCCTATCTATGGCCGAACTGCAAGCCAGATCCAAGATCATGTCCCTCAATCTTTTCTGTACATTAAAGTATTGACTTCTGGGCAATCTGGCAGGCCTGGTCAGTCCCAAACCCCACATTGCCTGGGGCTGTATTTAACACTGGACTAATGAACACTGGTGCAGTTTAGCTGATTACCCTCCATTCCGTTTATACCAATACTAAATTTTTATGACTTTCTAGAAACAAGATTATTTTATATGCAAAGAATGTTAAAACGTCATTTTATTACCACAGATGAGTTTTGGAAATGGCAGTTTTAAATATCAAATATTTGATATTTTCAATATCAAATACCAAAGTGCTTACAAAGCAGTCTCGAGGAGGGTTTAGTAATATTATTAATACTGAACTTAGAAATGTATTAACTACAGAGATGTGTATCACTGCCTTATCTGCTTTAGCGATGTCAACTTTATTATGCTTCAAATATAAATCCATAGACCAAATTCCTGGGGAGAAGCAATTGATCATCACAAATGGAGAACCCTAAGCACTAAAGAGATGTCCTAAG
This sequence comes from Carlito syrichta, assembly GCF_000164805.1. Classification (NCBI taxonomy): domain Eukaryota; kingdom Metazoa; phylum Chordata; class Mammalia; order Primates; family Tarsiidae; genus Carlito; species Carlito syrichta. The sequence goes on along the minus strand of NW_007233330.1, from coordinate 105,309 downwards.
GGCTACATATCTACAAGTGATCTGATCTGGAGCTATTGATATTTTTCCTGAGGTTGCTGTTTCACACTGCAAGTTCCAGAAAGGATTTCAGATATTTTGCAGGAAACAGTTATAAAATATTTATTAGCCAAATCTGGGCTTTTTTTTTTTAGGGCCTTCATTTTCTCCAGTAATGGAGACTTTTCCCGTCTAGTTAAAGAAAAGATAAAAGGCACCTCCTGCAGGAGTGTAGCCAAGGTGATAATTTATACAAGATGCCTTTGAACAATTTCCACATTTTATCACCGCCCTAATTTATGGTATCAAATGGCCAAGTTTATTTAGTAAAATGGTTATGTTTTTCCTAAAGTATTTAAAGAGAAGAAATTTTTGTACCTTCCTCAGTAAAAAATTTTATAGGGTCAAACCTAAGGCCTAACTGAAGAATGAAACTATTCTCAGCACATAAATTCTCTCTCACGTAGCAAATGTCTTGCAAGAGAGCTTTTAAGGGCTGAAGCTACTGATTCCTGTAAAATAGGCTGTGGAGTCATAAATAGCCAGGAAAGGACAATTATTAATTAAAGCAGATTGTTTTATAAAGTTTAAACAATCACAAATTCATGTTTATTTATCGTCTTGGTCAATTTGTTTATTTCATGTATGGGGAAAAATAAAAACATAATTTGTTTTAAAAAGCACTAACAACAGCAAAATAGAACCAAGGGTAATAGAGGAATATATTAAACTTTTTCTCATGGGCATTCTTCTTTATTAATACTTTTTTTTTAATATCACATTCCCCCATGCCCATGCCCCCCAAACCACTCACTGTACCCTCCACCAAGTCTTATGCATAACTTAACTCTTTTTTTTAAAGAAAAATAATACACAGGTTAGGAATGCTTAAAGCAGACCAAATTCTTTCTTCTCCACATAAATGTATTTTGCATTTAACAATGGCAAATGTTAAAGTCAAATATTTTAAAAGAGGAGCAACGATTCATAGACATTTAACATTCCAAAGTGAGCAGTAAAGACCTTATCTATGATCAGCAAGAGAAGTAATTTCAGTGAGAAAATAGTTGAAATTTTATTTCACTAGCTATGTATAGGTTTGACATGCATTATTATATTATATATATAATACTATAGTTATGATTATCTGTATTAAGATGTTACTAAAATACTCAGAGCAAAACAAAAAATCCAAATTTTAACAAAATTTAAAACATATTAAAACAGAATTCATTATCTTGAGCATGTCCTTTCAAAAATTTTACAAGTTTTGGAGTCAGAGAAGAAATAGTAACAAGCACCAAGGATGCCATGCATACATACTCCAAAGCAGCCAAAGGCATGGAAAAGCCCATTTCAAAGTCAGCATTTTGAACTCACCCAACCAAACAATAGGCCTAGCAGTTTATTTTCACCAATGCCACTGTTTTTTTTTCATTGACCAAATTCAAACAGCTAAGTATCTATCTTCAGTGTGCTGACAGACCTAGAACTCTTCCTGAACACTTATCATATGCACCTACCATCTCCCTTCTTGTAGAAGGTACATTCACTATTATTATATGTCCAACATATGCTTTTTAAAAATGTTTTTCTTGTAATGTATTGCTTTAAAAATGAACTGGCAAGGTACAAGCAGTATAATCCCCAGTCATTAGCAGTGAAATCTTTGCTAGAACAATCAATAGCTTGGACTTAGCTGTGCTGTATATTCTCTAAGCCCAAGTACTGCCCTCCTGAAGTTTCAGTGAATTTTAATAGATACCTCTTCTATTTAGGAAAAAATAGCTTAAAGTAATACAAGACTTTGAAATGGATAAATATTGTTCTGCTATAATAAACATCACAAGGTGATTCCATCAAATCATTTGTCAAAGTAGATTAAGAGTCATTCCAAAGGTTTCCTTCAGCCACCTCACTAAGTGACCATTTATAGCTATTAAATAATGATTAAATTTGCACCTGATTTTCAGAAACACCTGAAAAAGCAAGCTTAACCAGGAGCTAATGTAACAACATAAAAGCCAAGCAATTTTTAAATCCACATTGAAACAGACAACTAGAGACATACAATAATGTCAATACAGCAGGCAACTTTTGTGTGTTAGGAATGCCTGCACACCTTCCCGCAGAGTGAAGAATTTCAGAGGGAAGCCTGCTATTAGGAAATCTTGTTTATCCACCTGTACTTAGTTGAAGGCTACTCTAGTCTCAATGCAATGCAGTTGCATTTCGGTCCTCATTGCATGTGAAGATGGCATCTCGTCTCTGCAAGCTCACGAGTGCATTCTGATAAAAAGGTTTGTTACCTATGTTGCCCAATTAATCAAGTGAAATAACTAAGGATCCCTTCCCTGCTAAAGTTTCAAATGAAATTGTCTTAAAAATAATTGGAGATTTTCAGAGTATTAGAATAATTTTGAGAATACAGTAACATCGATTGCTCAAATACTTATTCTTTTTTTTAAAACAAGCTGCTTTTAAAGCCATTTAAGTCAAAGCCTTACCCTTAATAGCACTTGGAGAACTTTAGTCTATTATTACTCTGTAATACTGCTAACAGTTATTTTAGAAAATGTTACACTGAACTGTATTGGAACAAAACCATATCAATGAATTTAAAAAGTCTTGGCACACAGACTAGGTGATCTGCTTTTTGATAAGAATTAATAGAATGGAATTCATTACTACAGCTCTCCCACTTAGTACAAACACCGTAAAACACAACACAGAAAAAATAAACAAGTGTGTGGCTATCAGTGGAGCCAAGACCAATTTGGAAACTAAAGAGCATCACTCTCTTGGCAATGGGGGGGTAGTTTCATATTCCAGCTGGAAATCTGAGCTAACAAAAGACTCCACCACACTCCACAGACAGAACCAACAGATAGTTGTGTCATCACCAGGGAAATTCTAAACCAGTGGTAGAGGCAGAGAGGATACCCACTTGGAATACTGAAGCCCCCAGACCTGTCAGGGCAGGCTTCTTAAAGGCTCCTTCAGAAACAACATGCAGGGCGCACCTGAGGGCTTGTATCTTCATCTCAGCATCACAAATGGAAACGCACCTTAGAGCAGGTCATATCAGCACACTACAAAAATAAGCTGCCTTTGAGGCACAGCAGCGTTAACAAATTTAAATCCTCATCAAAAAGGGTTTCAATACCATGTCAGTAAATTTAGCCAATGACCTCGTAATGGAAAAGTCACAACAAAAAATAAAATATCTTTATCACAACCAGAATGTTCTTCATGGAGACCTACCTGTTGCGTCCAGAGTCTCGAAAACCTTTGGCAAATGGATTCCTATCGATCTTCAGGCGAGTAATCTGCAGAGTAGAAAAAATCCCATCAAATCTTACACAAACGCCAACTAAGGCTCTTAACAACAGAAATGACTGCAGAACCTCACATGATTCAAAAACTAACTGTTGAGGGATTCTATACCTCGCTTCTATTCCCCAGATATTTTAATATCCTAGCAGTAAAGCTGCAATAAAACACGAGATTTTTAATTGTCTATTGATAACTTGCCCTGTGTGTTTGACAATCCTCTCTTAACTGAAGTTCTTTTAATCCTGGGACATGGTTTAATCTATTTCCCTTGCAATAGCAGTGATGCAGAACTCACATCCAACTTTTATTTAACAGCCATTTACATGCTTGAATGTTGTTATGCTCCTACGCAGACCTCTCTTCTTCATAATTAGGTAATAATACACACCTTCCTTTAATTTTCCGCCCCCGTATTTTTCTTTGTCTCTTCTCTTATCTTCCTTGTGGCTCACATCTGAAGGTTTTATTCTTTTGTCTTGTATCTGTGGAGTCCTAATCTGGTCAGAAAACTACAGCCAACATCTACCCAGAGGTAACCACTACTTAAAGGTTCAAATGACATTAAATCCAATACTACATGTAGCAAAAATAATTGGTGTTTTAATTTTTTAACCTAAAAATAAAAAATTATATAGTTTTATATTTAAGGCACATGATGTGATGTGAATGTATATGTGAATACATATACATTGTGAAATGCTTCCTGTACATGATGTTTTCATTTTAACTGGAGTTTTTATCTGTTGACTCATAACCAGATTATTGTTCACTAGGACACCAAGATTTGCAAAGAAAATTCTTACAAATAATCTAATCATTTCCATTAATTTTTTTTAAAGTTATCTCATCCTGAATTTGACACTAATAATTAACATCCCATCTGTTTATTATGAGATCTGTACTCTGCCCAGAGGAATTTACAGTCTATTTTCTAACAGGCACATCATGCTTTGCTTTCCAAATTCCTTTGCTTAATGAACTCTGCAAAGTTGATTAACAGAATTCTGATTGTACCATCTTGGCTAAGGACGAAAACTGCTGGATAACACCAGGCGAAGAAAGGCAACTTTGGAACGTCGTCTGCAGCACTCCTACAGTGCCTATGCAAGTCCCTCCAGTCAGCTGCAAACACTTAAAACACACATTGCTCCATAGGATCTTGTCTTAGTATGTGGATAAAAACTACATTATAAAAGATACAACGAAAAGGTTTGCTCATTGATTTACCATGTACACTGTTCTATCATTGAAGGAATTCTTCTTTACATGTCATTATAGCTCAGTTTTCTGTTCAATAATGCTTAAATAACATTAAGTGATTTAAATGTTCATTTAAAATATTAATTTTAAAAGAGTATAGATGTATATAATGGTATCTTCTCTAAATAGAGATATAGCACAATCAATCTTACCATTGTTTTTATTATTAATATTACCACATTTGTTGAGTATATATGATGTATAGCTATGCTAAGTTTTATGCATGCGACTCATTTCATTATTAGAGCAACTCTTGCTATTATTTCAATTTTGTTTTAATTTAAACTGAGGTTTCAGTAATTTTCCTAAGATCATGGGTTGCTAGCCAAAAGAAATGGATGAGGATCCTAGGTTGTAAAGCCCATGCTGTTAACCACTAGGTGAGTCTGCTTACCCATTTTCCATAGGTTCTTAGAAACAGTAACTCTGAAATGAAAAGGTGATTGTATTTCCCAGTTGTCAATTTCCCTTCTAATTTTTTCATCATCGTAATCGACTCATCAATGTTTACTAATTGGTGTTAGTCACCAACATGTGCCAAAAGTTCTACCACATGACACTTACTGCACCAATGAGGGTGAGAGAAAATACACACAGGGAACAGTCAATTTGTGTATGTGTGAGAGAGAGACAGAGACAGAGACAGAGAGGGGGAGAGAGAGAGAGAGAGACAGGGACAGAGAGAGACACAGAGACAGAGAGACAGAGATGGAGATGGAGACAGAGAGAAACAGAGAGCCAGAGTACGAGAGACAGAGACAGAGAAAGAGACAGAGAGAGAATGAATTGAGATTATTCAAAGGGTGCTAAGCACCCCTGCTATTTTCTCCTCATGCATTAATCCCCCCCCAAAATAATTTCCTGCCCCAAATACACTTTTTAATTATCTTCCTAATTATCTCTGGACCCTCCAAAGGTTCCAGTTCATGTTCCTCCCTAAAAGTCTCCAAGAGTGGCAGCATGAGCATGACAGCAGGCGGCTTCGGTTTGGGACTGGAGTTTCCACACGGATGAGAGCTGTGGAGCTTCGCAGCCCCGAAGAACCTATGGGGTGGGAACCAAACGCCTTAGAAGCTTCTCAGCAACAGAAGCCACAGCAGAGAGATTAAGCCTTCCATGTTTACCTGAGATGCACACAAATGTAAAGAGAATGCAGACCTGAAACAATTCTTTGTTTGTTTGTTTGTTTGTTTGTTTGTTTTGAGTTGGAGCCTCACTCTGTCGCCCAGGCTGGAGGGCGTGGCCGCTCCCGGCCACCGCAGCCTCCCCTCCTTGCTGGGCTCCGGCGTTCCTTCCGCCTCAGTCTTCCACGTAGCTGGAACTACAGGCGCGCTACCAAGCTCGGCTAATAACTTTTTGATTTATTGTAGAGACGGGGTCTCGCTGCCCAGGCGGGTCTCGAACCCGCGGGCTCAGGCAATCCACTCACCGCAGCCTCCCAAAGGCGCGGGATTACAGGCTGAGCCACCGAGCCCGGCTCTAAAACAATTCTGACGAGTGCTGAAAGTCAGAAGAAGAAAAAAAATTCTACCACAGACCACGTCAGCCTCTCTTGCATGGATATTTCCTATGAATAGGTTGGAATTGCATGGATTGCACATTGCCTCCAATTCAATTTTCTATCTACTTGACACATGCAAGCACAGCCTTAAAGAAATATATGTAACCGTATAGAAAAAAAAAAACTTCATTTCTCAAACTATTTCTAACTTCAAGAAAGTATTATTTCATAATTTCTGATCTCTCAGACTGTAAGCATGTACATCATCACCCTTCTTTCACAATTAAAGCATGTCTTGAAAAAAAAGCCCTTTTTTTATATACACCAAAATGACTGTACTGGATACTTTGGAAGTATTTCTCCTAATTCAGTTCTAAAATAAAGTGAGCTACTGAATACCATGCTCTACAATTAATTCTTCTTTTATATGTTATATGTCTATTTCCTAGGCAACAAACATACTTTCTAATTTTAATAATGACATTACAATTCAGCATCTCAAAATGAAAAGTAGACTTACACTGTCAGCCATGAGACACATTCTTGTTTAAAGAAGTCACTAGAGTAGCCATACTTGGGGAATCAAGAATTGTCATTACTATATACATATGCTGTAGGTTTTTAGTCTAAATATTTTTATTTTAGATTCAGGTGGTACATATATAGGTTTGGCACACGGGTGTCTGGCATGATGGTGAGGTTTAGGCTTCCATTGAACCCGTCACCCACACAGTAAACATAGTACCCTTTGGGTAGTTCTCCAACTTTTGCCCTCTCTCTCCCTTCTCCCTTTAGGAGTCTCCAGTGTCTGTTGTTCTCATCTTTATGCCTGTGCATCCCCAATGTTTAGCTCCCATTTATAAATAAGAACATGCAGTATTTGGTTTTCTGTTTCTATGTTAATTCGTTTAAAGTAATGGCCTCCAGCTGCACTCATGTTGCTGCAATGGACATGATTTTGTTCTTCCTTATGGCTGAGTAGTATTCCATAGTGTATATGACCACACACACACACACACACACACACACACACACACACACACACACACACACAGACACACACAATTTGGATGTCAGATATGGCAAATACTTTAAGAGAATTCATAACATTTAGATGCAGTGAATAGGACAGCTAGCTTCCTGTTTACGTCTGAAACAAAAAGTCTAAAAAGATAATTCTGAGAACAATACCTGCTGATTCTGATAGGCAGTGACAGTTGTGAAGACAGTTTCTGGAAAGGAGAAGGCCTTCACTCCGTCCCCAGATGGAACCGGCTTGATGGGGGAAAGGTCATCTCCACAGTCTTTGCGGATGACGTGGACTCGTGGTTGATATTTGTGCATAGAATGAAGAATAATCTATATCAAAGGGAAAAAAAGCCACATTTGTATATTTTGAAAAAACCTCTGCCAATCTCAACACCACAACTAAGTATTTAAAGCGTAAAACAAATTCCTGTGGGAAATGAACATTTCCAAGGATGCAAAAGTGCCAATTTAATAAAATGTATCAGAATTGGAGAGGGAGGGCTACAAAGTTATTTGTAAAATGTACATAAAACACACACAAAAAATCACTATTTCAGTGAAACCCTGTATACAAACATGTTTTCTTCTGTTGCTGAAAATACAGAAGTTTCTGTTGCTGAAAATACAGAAATAAGTCCACAAACGTTTTATTTATAATGAGCCCAGTGGAACAGAGTCCAAACCAATAAAACTACAAATGAGACTAAAATGATTACTTAAATTGCACCACACCCATCCCCTAAAAAATACTTGCACACAAGGTTTTCTACAAAGGGAATTTTTCCCCAATCAGTGAGCACATATGTCTCTTCAAGGGCAAAGGGAATTTTAAGGACATCTCAGCATCTGTTTTGTGTGTGCCCACAAAATCCCTGCTCTGCTGGGAGAGCCTGCTGTCCGTGCTGCCATCACAATGAGGCTTCCATCACTCAGACTGCTGAGAATGGAAAAGTCAGCCCTCGCAGACTCTGTTGGGGGAATCTGATAATATGTTTCAACTACCTTCTACCCAATGATTCCACTTCTGAGAATTTGTCCTAAGGAAATATTCCAAATTCTAATAAGCTTTTCATGTGCAAAGATGTGCATCACATTTTTTATAACAGTGGAAAAACTACAAACCACTTACATGTCCAGCATGAGTAGATTAGGTAAATGAAATCCACATAATGGGATACAGTGTAACTTTTTTTTTAATACCACATAATGAAATATTTCTTTTTAAATCTCAAATGAAAAAAAAAATGGCCTAAATTGTTTACCAGCATCACAACATATCATACAGAGTAAAATGGATCCATATAAAGATATGAACAGGGATCATCGCTAGATGATGGCATTGTGGGAAAGAGGAAGAGAAATCTTTCTCTTCATATGTTCTATCTTGCAAGGGCAGCAGGTAGGCTGAAGAAATAGCCACATCCAGTGGGATTTTTCTATTTGCTGCTGGGATTCCATAGTCAGGTATTCATTAATACGTTTACTTAACAAACTTACATCTTTCCTGATATATAAGATTTAAATTCAGTTTTTTGGATGTTATGAATTTGGAGGGGAAATGTTGAAACCAAAGTCTTGGGAAAATGCAGTGCTTTACCTGTCTCATGTTTTTTTAGGATGTGGACAGTTTAATAAGCCACATTCAGAATCTTTGGACAGCCCAAACACATACAGTACTATACCTGGAGAGTATGCTTGCTGCCACACAAGGGTGTTTGCCTTCTGGTAGCAACCAGCACTGAGGCCACGGTTTGGTTTTTTACCCCCCTAAAGCTTTTTTCAATCAGTGTAAGAAATGCATGGAGAGTCAACCTAATGATTGTGTCAACCAGACACACTTGCTGGGGAGGCAGCATGAGTTCCAGGGGAGGACAAGAGGGGACACCATCCCTCGTTATCACCTGGATACACACATCAGTCTGCAGCCTCTGGAAAATTTTCTTTCCAGAATTCTGTAGGTTCTGGAAATTTCTAGTTGCCCTAAAGAAAATGGCAGAATTTCAGTGACTCGTTCATCTGCGGCTCATGAAATCAATTTATAGGGTCAATAGCAGAATTTGTTTAAACAAATAAAATCATAAAATAAAGTAGAAAATAGGGTACACTGCTTGTAGTAAGGGTAAGTATCGCTTCACAAAACATTTTCTATTCCCGTTGTATACTAGGTCATAACATAAAATGTATGTCTTGCCGTGAATCAGGCAAAAAGTTTGAAAAATGCAGAAGCAACATTTAACTCTAGTGAGTCTAACAATCAGCACATTCTAGACAGATTTTTAGTGACTATAGAATGCTTTATCCCCATTTCCTCGGTATATTATCTGAGCAATATATCCACTAATCCTCACTTTAAAAGATACTATTGAAATCCAAGTTTAATGTTCTTGGAGGCCCAACACCTCATCGGGGTAATAATAGACCCAGTCGTATTTTTTTTTTCAGGGCTATGATGGGAAAAAAGCGTAGTTGAGTGGAAAGCTGAGTTCTACTCCCTGCCCTCAAACCAGAGATACTCCCCTTCCCTGTTTAATGTGCAGGGCTCTGCGTGACATTACATCTGACATATTTAGGCTCAAAAAATGGACATTAATATTCCAACTTAGAGATGAGAAGCACGGTCTACACAAGCAAGAGACTTCTGAGCCCTCAGAGCTGGTCCTGGAAGCCAGCCCCTTGGACCACAACTCCCCTTCCCACCAGCACATTTGTGTGCTTTTGTTATGAATTCATGCTTGTGAGCCGGCTACATCAGAAGGCCAGGCCCAGCAAAGGGAACACAAAGAAGCGTCTCCGCCCAGAGAGGCAGTTCATTCAGCCCCAACCAGTGCGTCTTCAGTTGTGACCTCAACTTACCCTTTTAAATATGAACACAACACCGCAAACGACCAATGCTATAATAACTATTACATGAACTCTGCTTTTTCCTCCTCCCTCTTATTTGTTAATGAATTTCTCTTTAGAAAATGATATCCACTTGATATCTTGGGGAGTAGGTGAGTTTAAGGGAGAACTCATCCTCTTCTCCAAGCCAAGAAACAAAATGTCAGAGGTAAACAAATAACCATGAACAAAATGATGGCATTTATAAACTCCCAGGGAGAATTAGCAAACCATTAGAAACAAATTCCTGAGTAGAAGAAAAACTTGATAAAAGCTACTTTTCATTAAACACACATTAAAAACAACAAACAAACAAAAATAAATGTGTAGCCACTTCCAGAAGACTGAAATGGCTTGAAACAAAGCAAACAAACATTTAACTCGGTTTCTGTTTACCAGCCAATGAAAAATAGGTTATTGTTTTCTGAAGACTCTGTTCTCCCCAACAGATTTCTCCATACAGTTATATATATAATGTAAGTTTATTTATCTGTTTAAATAAATACTGTATTTCAAAAATGACTTCAGGTAGGGCATATTGGGTTAGGGCATGAAAATGGCTGACATGCCTATGTTTGCACCTTAACGAGCAACTGCCAGTGGTAACCTGAGGATTATTCAAGAAAAATAATACATTTTTATGAGAGGGGACCCCTCAGAAACCCTGAATTTATTTATAAGATAGTGTGTATTTCTTCTTACGTGCTTAAACTTCAGTCACCTTCAAAGTACTCTCCATTTGATGCAATACACCTATTGAGGCACTTTTTCCGCTTCTCAAAACAGTTTTGAACCGTCAATTTTGATGCCTTTTATGCTTCTGCCGTTTTTTGTTTCACCTCTTCCACATCAGCAAAACATTTCCCTTTGAGGACTTCTTTTGTCCAGGGAAACAAAAACAAGTCGCTCAGGGTGAGATTCCGTGAACAGGGAGTGGAGGGCACGGAGGTCATGCTGGTTTTGGTCAAAAACCACTGAACACTCAGCACAGTACAGGCAGATGTCCTCGTAAATTACCCATCATGAAATGGGCAAACACAAAATTCACTGAAGCCAAACGTATACTCTCACAAAAACACTAGCTGGTTCTAGAACACTTATCTAGTAGGGGGAGCTTGCACTACCAGGGGTCTGCCCTCCAAAAAATAATTCCATTTTGGGGGAGACCCCCACATATTATCTAATATTAATAGGAACTTAGTGTATTCTATTATCTAACAGAAATATTTTTAGGGAATGCTAAACCAGCCTCAGTTCTTCTTTATAAGACAGCATTATTTACCTTTAATATAATGATGAGCAGTCAATAACACTTTGTTTATTAAATTTAATAGAATGGCCAGGCGTGGTGGCTCAGCCTGTAATCCCAGCACTTTGGGAGGCTGAGGCGAGAGGATTGCCTGAACCCGGGGGTTCAAGACCAGCCTGGGCAACTTGGTGAGACCTTGTCTCTACAACAAATCAAAAAACTAGCCGGGCCTGGTAGCGCACGCCTGCAGTTCCGGCTACTTGGAAGGCTGAGGTGGAACGATCGCCGGAGCCCAGCAAGTCAAAGCTGCAGTGGCTGTGAGTGCGCTGCTACACTCCAGTCTGAGCGACAGAGTGAGACTCCAACCCTCTAAATAAATAAATAAAATAAATGTAATAGAATAAGTAGAACCAGGAGAACCACTGGTCTGATAAACAAGACCACAGTGACACCGTCCATCACCAAAGCTCAAATAATTATATCTAATGTGCGTAGTCTGTGGTCTCTGTTCTGTGTTGAAGGAGAATTTTTTATTTTTCTGGCCTTGCCTATTAGCAAACAGTCACACAGAATATGTCTGCAAATGCAGAGTGCTTTCCCATGTGCAGCTAAGACACGTTTTTCTACTTCAAAGACACTAGAGTTGAGTCAAAAGAAGCATGATATTGTTTATTTCTGATCTGATGAGTAGAAAGTGCCTGAGGTTTGACAGACAGGCAGCTGCGTCTAGTCTTACAGAATAGCTCAGTAGGAAAATACTCCCTGATGACTGGAAATTTTCCAGATGACCTAAATTCTCATGATGGAGTAAGTCAATCAAAGGACCCAGAAGAAAGAGATAACAAAAACAGGGCCCCTTGCAGTTTCTGGTAATGCCAGGTACTGACTCACTTTATTTCTTTTTATTTTTTATTTTTTTGAGTTGGAGTCTCACTCGGTCGCCCAGACTGGAGTGCAGCGGCCACTC
>NW_007233330.1:84189-93052 GCF_000164805.1 Carlito syrichta | reverse complement strand
TCCGCCTCAGCCTTCCGAGTAGCCGGAATTACAGGTGCGCGCTACCACGCCCGGCTGATTTTTTGATTTCTTGTAGAGATGAGGTCTCGCTGCCCAGGCGGGTCTCGAACCCGCGGGCTCAGGCCATCCACTCACCTCAGCCTCCCAAAGGTGCGGGATGACAGGCTGAGCCACTGAGCCCAGCTCTGATTCACTTTAAGTGGTAGGAGTCAAGGCTGTAACAACGAAGCACAAGCTCCATGGCAAGATGGCTTTCTTTTGGTTTTATTCGTGATGCTGTATACAAAGCACTCCTTACACATACGCACTTGAAAGTTCATCAACTCACTTGATTCAAAGTTCTCAGAATCCAACATACTCCTGAGAAAACCAAGCGTTAGAGAGTGGAAATGAGTTGCCCACAAACCACATAAGTCATACCTCTGAGCCACGGCAAAGTCCTTCCACCAGGAAGACCTTCACAACTTCCCCTATACTATACATCTGACTTCCCCACCTGATTCTCAAGAACCAATGGGAAGGCAGTGAGGACATCTGTAACGTCAAGTCCTCTGCAGCCACAAGTCCAGGCCCTCTCACAAACCCCTGGCTGTGACTGTCTAGCTGTGTTCCCTTCCAAAGCACCCCAGGACTGTGGGTATGGGTCCTCCTGAGGTATAAGGTGAACTGTTGCCTGTTAAACGTCTTCTAAGTTTTCAAGAAAAATACCTAAATGTTTTCCTTCAGCTGACAAATTCCAGGTGAAAATAGAAACAGGCACGTGGTGGGAAGGGATCCCCTACCCAAGAGGACTCACCCTCTGCACGTGGGTAGCCCAAGGGCCAGTCTTGGTTTATATAAAAGCATACAGCTGGCTACACATTTCCTAGGGATAAGGTAGGGATTAAAAAGTCTTAACATCATTCAAAGATTCAGTGTGGTATGGTGGGGCAGGTCCCCCCTGGACTCTCACCGACAGCCCTCTCTAAACAATCCCTGACCCTCGGATGGCTAAGAAGCTATTTTGCGGAAAACCACAATGGCACACACCGTTTCCTGTCTCATGTAGTAGGTCCAGGCACGGCACTGCAAGCATTTGATTCCTGTGCGTTAAATTCATAAAGTCCTCAAGTCACTCTGTTGCACATTTGCATGTCCTTAGCAAAGTAAAACTGGGAACTGGAAGGAGAAAAAAGCTAGAAAACAACTTAGAAAACAAAGTAGAAAATCGCCTTTCATCTGAGTCTACAGCTTTATTACTTAGGGATTAGTGTCACTTCCTTTAGAACTGGGGGACAGGGTTATGGGGGAAGAACCCCAACTCTAGAAGGGCAGAGGGGGAGTCCCTGAGAAGTCTCCGCACCAGCAAAGGGACTGCTGGATCAGAAAGTCCTACCATACTCGTCCTGCTGTCTTCTTATACCCCAGGTCACAATCAACAACAGAATGGGAAACAAATTCCTGATCTCCAATCTTGCCTCATTTAAGTTCATTGAATTGAGTGAATAAGTGCCACAGACACATTCTTCACAAAGCTATCGCCATCTTCCCTGGCTGGAATAAGTGGCATCTGGGGTTCTCTGAGCTGACCGTATAATAACTTGTGTACGTGTTTTCTTCTCTCCCCATCCAGGCTAGAAACTTGCTGAGAGCAGAGACCATGGCTTTGTGTGTTTTACCACATACAGTCTTCAGAAATATGTTTTTTTTAAAGTGGATAACAAAAAAGAGCACTTTGGTTCCTGTATTCTCTTCTAGTCTCAACTGATATGTGTGTATATTTTCACCATTCACAAATACATCTATCCCTGTTCCCCATATATATTAATTACCTCCATTTATTAAACAAATACAACCTTAAAAGAAACATGTCACCAGTAGACAACACTCTTCTCTATATTTGGCTCTTTTTTGGTATGTTTTTTATGTTCCTAATAATAAAATATTATAATTATTTAGGTTTAAGCAATTGAATTTCAATGTGCAATCTATTATTTTGTGTTTTAAACAAATGCTGTGTGATAGGCTATGCTGCAGTACCCAGATATTTAGTCAAACACCAGTCTAGATGTTGCTGGGAAGGTGTTTTTAGATAAGATTAACATTTAAATCAGCAGACTTTGAGAAAAGCAAATTACCCTTCATAATGTGAATGGGCCTCATCCAATCAGTTGAAGGCCTTACGCGAAAACAGGCTGAGATCTCCAAGGGAAGAGAGAATTCTGATAGCGACTACCTTCCGACTGAAGCTGCAACATTACTACTTCCTTGGATCTCCAGGATGACCTGCAGATTTCAGACTCGCCAGCCCCCACAATCTCATAAGCCAGTTCCTTAAAATAGGTCTCTGTCTCTCTGTCTCTCTCTCTCTCTCTCTCTCTCTCTCTCTCTCTCTCTCTCTCTCTCTCCATACACACACACACACACACAATTTTATAGAGAATGCTGTTTTAAGTAAAGTACGTTGGAATCGCAAAGTTAAAATCTTATAGCTTGTTACATCTATATCTAATATATGATATTAGACACAAAGCCAGCAATTTGAGCTGAATGAATTTTTAACTGTAAAATGAGTACTGATTTAAATTATTTAGAATTTTATAACTTAAATATGGTGAGATATCGTTTTTAGACCCAATTGTCTCTTTAAAAGATATATTCTTAAACTGTAGAACTCAGAAAAGAGTAGGGTAGTTAAAGTTTTGATAACAAATAGCACCAAAGGCCCTTATTCTAAAATTTTCTATTCCAAAAAAAAAGACACCTTCATGGATGTGCTCCCACAATAATACAAAAGAAACCAGTGTACTTTCACTGAAGTCAAGTGAAAAATAATTGTTATGACTTGACTGTGTTAAATTGCGAAACTAAGGAATAAAAAGAAGGGAAACAAAGTAATGGACTGAAACATAGGATATGAAGTTGAATTCAGACAAAAAAATCTACTACGTTACTTGTTACTGCCCTGATTCTGTTTTAAATCAGAAAACATAACAGTCAATAAACAAAAGCACCGTCAATGTGAGGTTTCACCAGATGCATCTTTAAAATCTACATACTGCTTCTGTACCACAGTGAAATGTGTACTCTAATGTTTTCATTAAGGTCAATTTCTTAAGATACTGTCTAGCAATTGGCAAACCATATCCCATCATCACTATATTACTAGTTTATGACAGTTAGCATTTTGTTTCAAAATGCTTTCTCATAAATATGCTAGTTTTATGCCACCTCTTTGAAAAATAAACAAGTTGGTATTTCTACGATGTACGGTATACTCTTCAAAAGGCATTTCAGTCTCAAAACCCTCTCAAATAACAGAAACCTAATAAAAATGCTAGCTTTCTACAGAAGTCAGCATGCATCCAGTCAGTTATTTATTAAAATAATAATGTAGAAATCTTGCCTAGGAACAATACTGCATAAAAATTAATAAGGTGTTAAAAATGACCACATTATTGGAAGGGCTGAACTTTGACTTATGTATCATGTTTCAGCTGTTTTAGGAAGAAAGGGAATTATCGTTGTAGCATATTTTGACACATCAGATGTCATTACAGAACAGCTGGGAGCTTGCAGATGGAACATACAGACAGCAAGAGCCTGGGCAATTACTGAGAGGCAAAGAGACTCGGCTGGGAAAAGAGCTGGATGTCGGCAAGGTACAACAAATCATTATCCCTGCTAACCCAGCTCCGAAGTATTCATATTCGAAGTACAATATTAGCACCTCATGGGACTTCACACAAATGTTTGGGGGGGGTGGGAAACAGTCTCTGGCTAGGGTACGTTCTTTTCAATACAAATGCAGTATCTAGTTTTAACCCATTAAACGCCTCGTAGAAGATTATGGCCACAGGCACAGTCTATACAAATCAAAACTCAATTTTGCACAGATGACGCATATGCTGATCAACCAGAACACTGATATGATTCTCTCAGAAGTGTTCATTCCCGCCATTCAGACAGGGTACAGACGTGGCCATGCCAGCCCAAAGAGATGCATGACAGAGGCCATCTACTCACATGGCCTTGGTCATCCAGTTCATTGTTGGTGAGCTTCAGCTTGTCGAAGCTGATCACTTGTCTCATCCAAGTCTCCCCCGAGGCAGGTGAGTCTGGATGAATGTACACCCGAGGTGGCACGGGGGAGTCAGCATTGCCCGCCACCATCCATTTCGAGCTGTGGTACACGTACCTAGAAGGCAATGACGGAACTCTCAGTCTGTTTTCTCTTTGTTTTTTGGAATTTCCAACTCAGTAAAATCAGAAACCTATCTGTACCCCCCTTTTTTTTTCTAGGTCTAAAATAAGTCGATTTCTTCTTTACACCCCAAATAAGACTTCAACTACTTTTCGAAAACTTTCTGAGGCAGTGGTGGTCTACTGACAACTCAGAGTAAGTGATGGATTGAGTTCTTAGTGAGCAATATGCACACTTTCACCACCATAAACGCAAGTGTCTTAATTCTTATGAATCACACTTATTCACAGTAGACCTTCCACTTGCATTCTGATATTTTCATTTCTCACCTGCATATTCAATTGACATGAAGAAGGTATTGGCAAGCTCACTTGTAAATAAATCGCACAAACACTTGAGACATACATTCAAGTGTTCCACTTCCTTCAAGATCACTTCTTATTTTAGGCTATGTACAAGCTGATTGGGATAGACAATATGCAGCAAGAGGAAACTGTCAAGTTCTAGAACTTTTATTTCAATAGGAAAAAAGTCTTATCATTTGCAATTATTTTTCTCTAATGCTATGGCACTATACACCGAGAACAAAGTGATAATCAGTTTAATTTTTAAATGTTGCATTATCATAAAAGTTAGACCTTTATCACCTCTTATATTTCCTTCTGGATCCTTGTAAGAAAATTCTTTCAAATAGTTTTCAAATATTGCCAATCAAAAAATAAACCAAACTTTGAAAATGGCAGCATATTCATTAGCATTACTTTTCTAATTAAGAGACAAAATATTCTATGGTCTGTTTACAGATGAAATATATTGATTCTGTTAGAATACATTTAGATAACAATATTTCAAGTAAGAAATATGATCTTAAGACTTAATCCTATGTTCAGATCACCACTTATTAGTGTTCATTTAAAATAAACTAAAAAACTAGAAACTACTGTATCAATGAAGAACATAAAATAAAATCATATACCTAGACATTTTCCTTTCATATGTGTGTTAAAATATACCATAACATTTAAAGAAATAATTTGCAAATAGTTTCAGAAAATTCTGCTTGTGTTGGGTACACAATTCTTTTTAAAAGACCATGAAATATTTCTATAACATTTCTGGTGAGGCCTTTTGTTTCAACTATGGTCACATAGTTGACCATAGTTGATTTCATTTTGAGCTCCATATGTTTCCTAATCTTTCATTCCTTTTCTTGGGGAAAAAAATACAGTCATAAAATTAAGAATAATTTTTTTTTACAACCTTCCTTTAATAGATACGGTGTAATTTTCAATAAATACATTGCTAACTGGGTTTTTGTGAGTATTAATTTTACATTCTAATAAATGACAATCATTTTTAACTGGACCAAATACCACTCAGGCATCAGAGAAAAAGTCAAAAGAATTTTTTTTTCCTAACTAGTGAAAAAGTTAGAAAATAAAATGGAAATCTTAGAAACGCATGAAATAAACTGCCTGTGGAAATGAATTAGGTTACTACCAAAATAAATGGAGGAATATGTTCTAACAAAACCTTGAAAAAGTATGCATATTGAATAGCTCAAAACTCCACACCCACTGAGAGAATAAATGCTACATGTCACACAGTCTTTGCAAAACATTCTAAACACAAATGCTAAAAACATCTTTCTTCTTGGGAAGCAATATAAGTGAAAGCAAATATATTTTACAATTTGATCTTTTAAAATCTGGCATTTTCATAAAATTTGTGAAATTTCCTTGCTTTCTGTGAGAGTAAATTAGAATCAGTTAAATAAAAAAAACTGCCCAAAACATAGGAAAGAGGTCTGGAGAAAGAAACGAGAGACAAACTTACAAGAGAAAGAAATAATTTCTAAGCTCATTAAGAACTATATCATCCTTCTTAGAACAAAACCCAATTTAGAATACGGATTTTAAGCCAAATATTTTTAAAGAGTGAACTTCAATGCCTTCCAGCTCTGTCATACAGTAAATAATTTTAGCAAAACTCCCTAATGACCTATTTAATTAAAATAAGTAACACAACTTACACACAAAACAAATAATAAGATTGTCCTTTTCGTGACCCATTTTTGTAGTATTAAATACTCCCATCTACTAATTAAAATCCGTGTACTGTTGACACCATAAGATTGCTTCAAAAAAGCAACTTCCTAACTTTTTTAAAGTGATAAAAGCTAAATCTTATTTCATTTAAAAACTTACTACAAAATGCTGTTCCTAAAAATAAGAAAGAAATAAAGATGATCAAAATTTAAAACGGCATCTTCTGATCTTCTAAACACTCAAAATTTCTTTTTTTAAATGTTAGCATTTTTAACTCTTCAGAAAAATTTAAAAATTGTCATTTAATATTGCTAATTTATTTTCTTACAGAAAAAAAGAGCAAAAGTTGGTTTGAAACTGAAGACTATGTCTCTCCAAAGTTTATGGGAGGTCTAAATAAATAAATTCTCTTTCAAAATCCAAATATCATAAAGGTTTTCTCAAAATTATTGTGTTAACTACTAGCAAAAAATAAAATATATAAATGTATTACCAACTTAGAGATGTCTTAATAACATAACAAATAACAAGATTTTTTTTTACTTGTAAAAACCTTAAATAATTTTGTCAAATAAAACAAAAAAGCCTACAAACATCTATGGTTTTGAACATAAGATAAATGGAATTTACATGACAATCAAACGGAGCTGAAAGAAAATACATTTCATTCACTATAATTTACATTTGAAACTTTACATAACATCTCCTCTCAAAATCTGAATTGAAACGTAAGACAATAGGGAAGACACATTTATTTCGGCAACACCCAACTAGCCCCTTTTACAAGTCCTCACAATACTTAAAAGCAGTTCTGTATCTACGAAAAACAAAACAAAAATAAAGCTTCCACATTTGCTGCAAGAAAAGGTACCATCTGGGCTGCTGGAACCCATGGATATGGATCTGGAAATTCTACAGGTCACACAGGCACTAGCCTGCAAAATCCTAGGGTTTTCTTATGGTCTCATATCTCATCACTGTACCTGTATCTTTTGTTATCCACTGGCACAATATCCATGGCAATGTAATACTGTTGGTGAGGATCTAATCCAGAGATCTTCACTCTCATTGCTGGAAACATGCGCCTGTTTATAAGGGAAGAAAGAAAGAGTGTTTTGGTTTTTTGTGTGTGTGATTAAAGATGGAGAGTGAATCTGCAAAGAAACCTCTTGAATCTCTGTTTCTTAATATGGACAAATCCATAGCATCCACTTTGGTAATGTAATTCAAAGAGTCAGAAGAACAGGACATTATCAAACTGAGATTTTTAAATGTAATTTCTTGCACCCTATGTACATGTGTTCTGTGTTTACAGAAATGTCAGTATAGCAAAAAAGAATTGTACACTGAAGGAGTAACGACAGGAAAGGAAGCGCTTTATTTTTTAAACAAAACCAATAAGCAAGTTTACTCTGGTGATACAAATAATAAAATGCACCCAAATGGTAGAGATAAAAATTTGAATTTCTGAAAGTGATAAAATACATATTATGAGGTGAAATTTTAAAAGGGTTATAAAAAACCACAAGGAGCCAATGTGCCACGCTACAGCCAAACAATATGTTCTTTATTGAGACAGGACTTCCTGTCTGCAGCATGGTAAAGGTGAAGTGCAAAAGTTGCTCTCAATTTGAAAGGTAGAGGAAAACTTCTTTATTGAAAGCAGAAACTAAACACAATGTATATTTACCAAATCATTTCTTCCCCGCCATACGTGGAAAACGTTTCCCTATTTAAACATGCTTACTCAAAACTTTGCTAATTAAAACAAATGAAAATCTGCGTTCATCTGGGCTTTCCAAAGATGTGTTATCAAAGGAGATGGCAAAGTCAATGAACCAATCCTTTAAAAAGGGCACAGCAGCAGAAAATACAACATTAAATTGTTGTTCGATTTTTTAAAAAAATACAGCAGTTTCTTTTTTAAAAAAATTCACCTAATGATTTATGCCTAGGTCCCTTCCAGTTAATCTAATTTCTGCTAACTTAACCTTATAATTCAAATTTTAGTAGTTATTTACTAACTTTCTTCTATAACCACAATACCACTAAAGACCACTTCAGAAAAATAAAGTCCATTACACCTAACTAGGCATGAGAACAGTTTAATATGCTAGCTGCTGTAGTGTTGTTTCAGTGCACCTGTAAGATAAAGAGTAAAGGTCTTTAACTACATCCTTTAAAAGACAACTGTTGCTTTGTGTTGTTGAAGACTGAATTTGGATCATTAATAAAAGCTCTGTGAAAAGGTAGACGGTAGCATATGGATTCAATAAAATATGTTTTTGTAATTTCTAATAAGTTTGGATACTTTTATGCTCTCCAGGTTTTTACCAGGTGTATTCCCTGGAAGAGTTGTGTGTTGCTTTTTAGCGTTTCTTTGAAGGAAGCATACTATTCATAGGTTTCATCGCATTACATGAACTGAAAACTTTAAAATGCAAAGATTTCTGTGCCTTCCTCAAATGAATACGACTCAGCAAATCCGTTTATCTTACTAACCGACGGACGTGAAAACATTTTTTAAAGGCCCGATATACGGTCTTGGCCGCATTTTATTTTTTTGTTTTGTTTGTTTTTTTTTTTTGAGTTGGAGTCTCACTCTGTCACCCAGACTGGAGTGCAGTGGCCG
>NW_007233330.1:83590-84169 GCF_000164805.1 Carlito syrichta | reverse complement strand
TCCTCAACCTTCCAAGTAACCGGAATTACAGGCATGCGCTACCACGCCCGGCTGATTTTTTTTTTTGATTTATTGTAGAGATGAGGTCTCGCTGCCCAGGCGGGTCTCGAACCCGCGGGCTCAGGCAATCCACTCACCTCAGCCTCCCAAAGGCGCGGGATTACAGGCTGAGCCACCGAGCCCGGCTGGGCCGCATTTTAAAAACACATATTCCTCAGCAAATTTAGGTTAACGAGCTGGACTCCATTCCGGAGCAGATTTAGCCCGGTGTTAGGAACCCATACGCAGGATGACTCCAGCACTCCGTATAGTCACTTTGGCAGCTCTACACGGTGGAGCAAGCACTCTGGGTGACTCCGGGGGCTTTTCCCCAGCACCGTATCCTCTCGGCGCAGCAGGCCACATTTGCACACTGCCGGGGGATCTTTCGGTAAAGACACGACCAGAACATCTCACGTCCGAGAAAGCAAACCCCCGTTTGCCGAGGAGCCGGCAGTTCCCTAACAGAGAAGAGGAGGGCGGGTTTGGCGCTAGAGCCCGTGGCTAGCGTCGAACACACGTCCGCACGGAGAGGCCGTC
>NW_007233330.1:81439-82002 GCF_000164805.1 Carlito syrichta | reverse complement strand
CCGAGCGCGGGCTTCTCCTGCTTGGGGGCGCGAAGGCGGCGCGGGCGTCCGGCGGGCACGCCCTCGCCGGAGCCTCCCTCTGCGTTCACGCAGGGGGAGCCGCTGCCACGCGGCGGTGGTGGGCTGCCCCTTCCGTCCGTCCTTCGTGATGCGGACCCCAGAAGCCCTCCTAGAGCGCCTTGGAGTGGAATCAGTCAGAGACGCGATAAACTCCCCGCTGGAAAGTGAACGTCTCTGTGACTGGGCGCGAGCGCCTGTCCGTCCTGCTCTGGACACCACCGTCGTCTCGGGCCTTAAGAACTCAGCGGCTTCCTTCGGGCACGTCCAAAGGAGCGCGAGCGCTTTACACGCCTGGAGTTCGTTCTGGGGCTCCGACTTTTGGTCAGGGGTAACAGAACGCATGCCTGGTCGAAAAAGAGCACCGCGCTCTGGAACAAAACTCGCGGTGCGTCATCCTCAGTCTCAGGGGGAAAATAAATATTTGCGACAAAGGATTTCCCCCTCCGCCGTTCCCTTCGGTCTCCACCACCGTTGGCCGCCGCGTCACGCCTGGCTCCTCGGAG
>NW_007233330.1:78994-80280 GCF_000164805.1 Carlito syrichta | reverse complement strand
CGAGGACAGCAGAACGGGGCGCGTCTGCCCGGGCAGGAGCCGGGCGACGTGTGCTCGCGCCTGCCTGTGCACGTGTGCGCGTGAGCGCGCGTGTCCCGGGGCGCCTGTGTGCGTGAGCGACCGCACCGGCGCAGGTGTGGACGCGGGGGTGGGGGCGTCTCGGTACGAGAGAGCGTGTGCCTGCCGTCGCTGCGGGAGAGAAAATGTTTCCCGTGTGAGCTACCTTAAGGGGATCAACAGGCCTCTCGCAAGGACCGGCCGGACTCTGTTTCGAATAAAAGTCATTCTGAGAAAAGCATGATCGGTCTCGGGGATTTGGGAAGGGCAGAAGACCCTTGAGCGTCGGGATCTGGGACAGTGGAGTCCATGGTGTGCCAGAGAGCAACACTAACGGGGGGGCGGGGGGACTTAAAAAAAAAAAATGT
Organism: Carlito syrichta; assembly: GCF_000164805.1. Taxonomy (NCBI): domain Eukaryota; kingdom Metazoa; phylum Chordata; class Mammalia; order Primates; family Tarsiidae; genus Carlito; species Carlito syrichta. The sequence continues at coordinate 79,855 of NW_007233330.1, read as the reverse complement.
ATATATATATATATATCTCCGGTCTCTTCTTTATTTTTCTTGGTGCAGCTTAAAACTGGAGAGTCCCGAAAGATGCTTTTTAAAAACTCATTCTCTGTCAGCGCCTGCCGTGCTGTTTCGCCTGGAGCCCGCGCACACATCACTGACATGCGTGTATGAATATCGTCTGCTCTTTCATCTCACCTGATGTATAAGACACTCGTTTTGGGGTTAACAAATGTTTTTAAATTCCGATTTTTAAAGCCCTACACGTCAGTACTTCATTGTCCAGAAAGCCTGATCTTTGTTTGTGAGTTTTGGTTTTCCCTTTACACTTGACACTCGACAAAAGGGCTTTTAACTGGAGACCTGGCGCCGGCAGGTGAGTCCCGGCGTACAGGAGAGTCTGTTCTTGGCCCCTGAACGCGGGGCGCGTCAGGTGGCCCCGAGTTTTCGATCCATCCAGACCCGGACTTCCTTCCCACGCGTGAAATGACGTTGATTGTTCGCTAAAAGACGAGCTGAGCTAGAAACCCAGAAACAGGAGCGGGAGGGCAGGCGAGGGCCGAGCCCGAGCCTGAGCCCGAGCCCAAGAGGGGCACTTACGTGGCTCCGTTCCTCTGTGCTTTAACCCGGGAGCCCTGAGCATCAGAGGCGGCTCCCCGGGCAGGGCCCAGCACGGGCGAGGGGGCTCCCCTCCGCAGCCCTGCCCAGCCCCCACTCTCGCCCCCCGGGTCCCCGTGCTCGCCCTCCTCGCCGCTTCCTCGGGCCAGGTGCACGGAGGCGATGGCATCACCTGTACACGTCCGCACACGCTACGGAATAAACGCAGGCGGCCCAGGGCTCGCGCGGCTGCGCCCCCCGCGGGGCTCCTCCCCCGGG
>NW_007233330.1:74623-78693 GCF_000164805.1 Carlito syrichta | reverse complement strand
CCTTGCGGGGCTGGGGGCGGCGCGCGGTCTGGGAGCGCCAAATGAGCGTTTCCGCCCCGGGGCTCGGCCCGTGTCCTCTCCGCCCGCCTTCGAGTTCCCGTCTCGGGGAAGGGAGGGCGGAGAGGGCTTAGGACCCGCCGAGGTGAGCGCGGCCAGGAAGCAAGGAACCTGCGCTGCGTCGGGAAGGAAACTCCCGCGCCGGGCGAAGGCGCTTCCCGCCTCACGGTCGGTCTCCGGCGGCGTCTGCTCGGCCCCCACACCAGCCGCGAAGGGGCCTTGTTCACTCCGGAGGCGAAAAACCGGCCTCCCGGCCTCACTCGTGGGCTGATCCACACGTCCCCCGCGCCCTGCCGTTAGGGGAGCCAGAGGTGTCCGAGGAGGCCACGCTCGTCTCTACCACGAACGCCTGGTCGAAATATAAGGGGCCTTGAAGGAGCGAGGGAAACTGGCACCCAACCCGGAGGTAGCTGGACACGACTGGTGCCAGCGTGGCCGCAGATCGATTTGGACATAAGCTGAGGCCAATGAGTAGCAAAACTAGTTAATGGACAGTTTGATCATAGGGGTGATTCAAAATGGTGCCTAAGTTGAGATTTAGAACACACAGCGCTCTATTACTTGAATTAAGTATTTCATGCTCCTTTCCCCTGCGGACAAAGGTCACCTTGAGTCTGCCGGGCTTACAGCATGAAGTGAAAATGGAACGAAGCGCTCCTGCTTAGGTCCCATTTAAGAATCTCTAGGTTTGGTGTTTCACTTCTAATAAAAATTATCCCACCCTCGAATCGGCTGTAAATAAGGTCCTGTTCTTGTATCTTGCATCTGTAGATACAGTTCTTAAACCGTGGAAATGCTGTGCCCATTCATATAATCTGTCGAAAGTGTAAACAATGAAAAGGTGGCTGGAATTTATTCATATTTTTGTACTGACAGACGAGGCATTTCAGTTTGAGCTGAAAATGGACTTTTAACGGATTAACTTAAAGCTAGCACTGGAATTGTGCAAAAAGAAATTAGCTAGTGAAAAATAGTATTGGCACTGGGAATGAATTCTGCATTTAAACACATGAGCAAATATCCGACAAGAATCTATGACTTTTCCGCATGACTTTTGCTTTGTTTTATTTTCAGTTTTAATTGTGTAAACTCTTCCATGATTTAAGAAGTGCATCATGAACAATCAAGATAGACGAAAAATTAAAAAGCTTAGAGTTTTCCCTTTTTCAATATAAAATTCTTAAACCTTATCTCGTATAACAATCACGCTGAAATATTTTTCCAAACTGAGTGAAATAGCCAAATGAGAATCTTCAAGTGAAAAAACTAAAGCATAGTGGTAGTAACAAGAGGCACTCTACCAAAGCATTCATATGTTTTGGAATTTCCAAATTACTACACTTCCAAATTCAGTCGCATAAAGAAAAGGAAAAGAAAAAAACTATCTTAGGCCATGCATAATAGGTGATGTAAATTTAGAATAACTAGCATTTCTAGAAAGTCTTGTGCTTTTTAATGTTCACCTTTAGTCCTTGGTGCGGGTTCCTTCTCAAATTACATAAAATGTACTTTAAGAAGCACTCACTACCTGCTACAGATGTCCAGGAAAACTGAATTATGGAAGTCGGAAACATGTGGCGGTTGCCTGTTGCCCAAGGAAGGTACATATGAAAGTTATAAATTTCTTTCTTTAAGTCAGCATTGTAAACGCATTTTATAGGGTTCACAGTATGTATTACATCTGTAGATTTAATTTTTGAAATATATGTTTTTTGAGATATTTGTGGTTTGAATTCTAAGAGAAAGAACTCATCTTGATGTATTAGAATCAAGAAGAAGAAAAAAAAAAAACCCTAACAAATAAAAATAAATATGTAGAGAGGCAAACATTTTCCTTTTATTTCCCAGCTGGTTATACTGACAAGGACATCAGGCCGTCTATTGGCAAAGGATTACTCACAACACAGGAGGTGCCCGTCAGCAGGGCGTGCTGTATTTATTGAGTTCCCCATCTGAAGAAGTAGAGATATCAATCTGAGCAAAGCCAGCTTGGGGCTGATATAAAAACTACCAGATTAGGAACTGGACCACGCAAATCTCAAAACTGCACCAATTCAATTCTCTTTTGAGAAGGCTTTCAACTACTTGCAGAACTTTTTCCCACCAACATATTCTATTTAATTTTAAATATTTCATTTAACGCATTGAAAACCACATTTTGGCTGCAACAATAATTTAATATTACATATTCAGTTTTCTTAATGGTTACCAAGTACTATAAACTACCAAGGTATCTTCCCTTACACCTTCAAAGTCATGTTAAAATAGTCTGTATAATTTTCTACATGAATTTAATTTTGTGGATTTTAAGAGTCACATCTCTCTTGTTCCATTTGGTTTGGAGAAATGCTCAAAGCAATTTTGTGAATGATCTTGGTCAAAAAATGAGTTCAAACGAATAAACACCTGTTTAAATACCCTAAAAGTGGGCAGATACCCACAGATAAGGTCGCTGTGGCTTCACTTCAAGAAAATCATTCTCGGATTTCCACCGGAAAATCATTCCGTTTTGTTGTGCTAGAATGAAATTTATTTGAGAGAAATAATGCAAAACAATAGCAGATGCGCCCTTCCCGGGCAGAAGTTTATTTGTGTTTGTTTTGGAATTCTCCTTTGTGATTAATTGTTGAGTGGTAGCTGGTATCGGTTCTCTCTTCTTTCCCAGTTAGTGTCTTTCTGAGGGCTCGTCCTGGCCCGGGGTTTGATCACTGGGGCTATGTGAGGCTGGGAGAAATCCGGCCCTTAATATCGTGGGCTTCTGGAAAGATGCGGGAGAGGAATCCTTGGGTCACGGAGAGAACTATCTGTCCACGGAAAGGCAGAAACAGGACAGGCACCAGGGAGATGTGCAGTCTCCATCTTCTCCAAGGTTTAGAGGCGTTCTGAGCTCCCACTGTCCCGCCCAGACCCTTCTGTGTTCCCCTTTCATTTATAATTACAGCTCTATAAAGGGACCCCTAGTGACTTCACCCGAAAGTAAGCGTAGTTCGGGTATATTGATGCTTTTAAGCAACATTTGTTATTTGACATTATTTAATAACAAAAATAGCAATAAAATAAAAAGAAGTCAGTCGGTTCAGTTTCTGGGGACACCCAACAATCCCCAACAATCCCCGGTGCGGTGGCCGCTGGGAAAACATTCAGGACTTCACATTTCCGACGAGGTTCAACCCCTGAAACTAAAATCCACTTCTGGGTTTCTGAAGCTCGTACTGCTTTGGGCAATATCTGGGTTTTCTTTCATTTTGTTTTCGTTCTTACTGGTTTGGGTGCCATTTTTTTTTTTACATTGCCGAAGACAATCTGATTTACAGTTTGACTGAGAGCTGCATTTCTGTTTAGAAGGTGAAACGTCCAAGTCAGTTAGCCAAATTATTCCCCGACGGCTCCAATATTGCGCCAGAGTCCCGGAGTCAGTTATTTTATGTCTGACTGTATTTCAAATGTGCAGGGTGATAAATAAAACCCGCCTTGAGCTGCGAACTATCTCAGTGTGATGAGGAACAATTGACAAAAAATTAACCCGGCCGAAGCGTCAGGGTTCTCGCCAGCGACTGGACCATAAATCAGCCCCGCAGCGGCGGGAAGCTCCGCAGCCGCTGGGCTTGCGCGGCCGGAGCGAGTGGGGTCGGCCACGGGGCCCAGCGGGAATCCGACGCGGCTGCGGGTTCGGAACCCTCCGGGGAAGGGGAAGGGGCGTGTTGGGGCGAAAGGCATGGCCACGCCTAGGCCACCCCTAATGAATTCATCATCGAGAATTCTCCAGGGGTGTCGCGTGTAGGCTCAAAAAAGACTGCGGGCAAACTTGGGGGGTGTCCAGGCAAGAGTCACGGTCCCAGGTCCTCTCTGCCTCCCAGAGGAGCTCCCGTGACTGCTCGAGTCACTTGAGAAGGAGACTCATCTCGGCCCCGGCAACGACCCTCTTTCCACGAGCAATCTAGCAAAGCCTCTGGGAAGCTCGCCACGGCGGGCGGCCGCTCCGGGCGTCGAGCCTCCCGCGCACTCGCTCCCCA
>NW_007233330.1:60243-73617 GCF_000164805.1 Carlito syrichta | reverse complement strand
AGGCGCGCGGGGGCCCAGAGCCCTCCCGCGAAGGCGCTGCCGGCCTGTCCGGCCTCCCGGCCTGGCGAGAGCGGCGTCCGCCGGAATGGGGCGGCGGTGAGCAGTGGAAGGGGCCTAGCGGGCGCCCGAAATGAGGACGAGGGCACGTGCTCTTTGCCCTCGGGTGGGAATCGCAGGTTTTTAATGGAACAAGCCAACAACCAACAGGCAAAACCGAGCCAACGAGCCAAAGCAGCCTTAAGTCTCGGAGCCGGGCCAGCCGAGGGATGGCCCCGTCAGTTCCCCACGACCTGCTGCCGCTCCCTCTCCCCAAACAGTGGACGAGGGCACTTCACCTCGTAACTTTCCTTGGCTTCTCTTATTGGTGAGGTTTGTTTTTGGTCTCCCCTCCCCCCCTTTTAAAGAAAGGCACATTTCACAAGTCTGTAAGTCGGTCGGCGCGTTCCAACTGCGCCCATCTTGAATGATAGCAGGCCACAAAAAGGAAAACAAAACAACCTGCCTGTATGGGGTGGTCGTGGGCTCTCAGCTGCATAGTTATTTCTAAGGCTTCGTTTTTTAAAAATGAAGCATTTTGGGGCAGTTACAGTTACATTAGTACATGTTGTGGAGATAAGTTTGCAGCTAGAGAAAAATTATGAGAAACAGCTGTGATGTTAATGTTCCAAAATCCAAAGTACTCAGGATGCTCAGTCTCTACTTTTCATCATGATTTTTTCGTGTGCATCCGCATAATGCATACTCTCTGTGTGTAATACAAGACACTTGTTTAATAAAGCAAACGATTGTCTGTGTCAGGGAGATTTGGTCCTCTCTCCCTCCCCCAGTCCATGTGCAGAACAGATCAAAGACCTGAATTACCTCTGTCTTTCCACAGACAACCAGATGGTGTCCTGATTTTTCTTCGGGTTTTTTTTTTCTTCAGTAGAATTCAAAGAACTAAGGAATCTGTGTGATGCTGCCGATGAAAGCCCTACCCAGGTAAATTATTTTTCTTTTCAATGTCATGCATACTTTGCCTTATTCCCCTAAAGTTTTGAGAACCCTCTTGAGGATGTGTATAACAAACATGTCAATGGTAAATAAAAGATTAGGACTAGGCAAAGTGAAAAGGAAACAAGAACTCTGATATGCATGTGGAATACTAGACAGTTATTGAAGAGGAACTTTAAATTTTCCCCTGAGCTTCCTAGCAGCAAGGATAAAAAGTGAACCCAGAGCCTCATCAAAAGACGAAGAGAAGCCTTACAAGTGCTTCCTAGTAAGCAGTATGTTCCCTAAGGTCATGACGACGATGATGAAGATGACATTCCCTCAAGCAGTGATGACGATAGCAACGGCAGCACCGACATGTTTTACATACTCCTCCACTTGGGAAACCAACTGTTTTTGCCTCGCTTCAACACACCCAGCTAGTTTTCTTGGGCTATTTTTGCTTTGTTACATATAAATGAAAGCTGATTCTCTTCAAAGAGGCAATTTGGTCTCTGGAAAGAATTTTGGCATCAGTCAGTCCTGAGTTTCGTGCTGGCTCCTGGACTTGGAGCTCAGCTGTAACCTTTGGCAAGGTGCTTAATCTTTCTCTCCCTCTCGCTCGTCCTCTTCTCCCTCTCTCTCTCTGTCTCTCTCTCTATCTCTCTCAGACTACGTTTTCTTTATAAAAAGCAAGTAGCTTATTCCATAGGCTTATAAAGAGACTGCTTCCAGAGCCTGACACCTGAAAACCACTTCAGAAGTGTTACACTATCCCTGCTGTTTTTATTGTCATTATCCGACCACAGATGTCCATGTCCTTCCTCCTTTTCCTCAGCTGCATAGCTTTCAAGAGCGCTTCCCCTGTGGGGCCGCGGAGCAGCTGAGAATGCCCAAGTATGGACTCCAAGACCTGTTAGCACCGTCAGAGAAGCAAGGTCTCTGGGCTCCCTTGCTTGTCTGTAGTGGTGGAAGACCGGAGCCAGTTTCTGGGAGAGAGAAGTGGGTGTTGAGAGGATGGCCCTGCCGTCGCACCGGCGAAGGTGGGAGTGGACCCTCCCTGAGGTGGTGGCTTCGGTCCTAGTCACCAGTGGGGGAGCTCTCTGGGTCACCTTGGTATTGGGATGATTCGTGGCAGGAATTAGTTTCGGGAAAAGGAACATGTATCTGAGTGTTAATCTGGAGGAAGAGGGTGACTCTCAGGGTTTTCAGATCACTACAGAAAGTCGGGGTTCTCTTAAGTCTTAGGGGCTTGGGCAGGAACCAAGTACACAGTGGAGCTCTCTTGCCCCTCCTTCCTCACCCTGCCACTTCCTGTGTGGTGCTTCGAAACTAAGTACCTGCTGAGAACCCACAGTGGTGCTCGGTTTTTTGGAGACAGATTCTCCGTTCTGGGTCCGCCACTGAAGACTGTGCTGACAACTGGCCTCCAGAGAGGTCTTCTCGTTTGGCCCCCTTCCTTCTTCCCTCTCTCAACTCCTCAGCATCCCCTAAGCTCTCACCCTTCTCCTCCTGCCAGAACGTGTGGGTTGATAACTGGTTAAATGTCAGTCGAATGTATCTAAGGCTCTATATTTGGTTTCCTAGGGGTCGTTATGTCTTCGACAAGTTTGAAGAAGGAAATGTGTATGTTCAACCTGTTCTAGATCGTAAGCTTCCTAAGGTCAGAAACCTCATGAAGTTTATGCAGTGGTTGGCCAAACCTGGAACAGCAGATACTTTGTTGTGGCTTGAGGTTCACCCGTGATTAAGCTCCTAAGACGCCACATGACACAGCAGGGTGAGCCAGGACTTGGAGTCAGAAGAGGTGGCCCGAGCCTTCTCGGTTCTGTCCCTGGTGCCATGAGCTTGAGTAATCACTTGGTATCTTATACCCAAAGTATTCAGACAGAATGATCCCGTGTAACACCAACATACTATGGTATTGAGTCCACTTTCCAGCAGAGAGTAACCTCATCTTCCTCTGAACTGACCCTTCTGGCATTTTATTTCCCCTTTTAGGCACATAACACTCTCACTTTGTATTAAAATCCCTGCAAACTATTTCCTCTATTAGACATATGCCTCATGAATTCAGGAAAAGTGTCTATATCCGTGTTTCCAAAAGAGCTAGCTCTGCATTTTGTACTACTGCCATCAATAAATATTTCTGCGTGAATTAATTTTGATTATTTTAAAATCTATGAGTTTGGAATAAAGAGAGGGCAGACTAACACTGCTATTGTCTGGCAGAGACTGCTAAATTTTTAAGGAACTGGCACATTAGGCCCCTTCCCTGTCAAGTCCTGCTGTCTTGGTTCCATGTCGGCAGGGCTACACGCAGTCATGCTTGTGCTTGTTGTTTGAGGGGTACAGGTAGAATGATCCAGAACAAATGTCTAGCTCCTTTCTTCAGCTGATGTGAAGAATATGGAAGAAGGAAGCAGGTTTTATGATGGCAAGAGAAATGCACATGGGGAAGATTTTTTCCCACTGATGGGGGTAGATAATGGGTATTGAACTGTGTCTTCCTAGCCTCTAATGTCGTGGGCAGTCAGCAGGGGGGTATACTGGATCCCAGGAAAAGGGGTCAGAGAAAAAAAAAAAAAGCCTACTCCTGTGACTTTTTCCTTCTTTGGCCATGTTTTCCAATTCCCTACCTCTCTCCCAGGGAATAAGAGGTGAAAACAAGGAGTAAGGAGACAGCTGTACTCTGTTCAAGTGTCTGCTTAGGAATTCCTCCCCTTTAATAGATTTTACAATAGGGATGCAGGGAGAAACAACTGACTGCTCTCTAGAGCCATCCTGGTGAGAGAAGAGTATGGTAATGCCCAGAAAAAGTCATTTTTTGGCTGCTTCTACCGGTGAGGCGTTTGGAGCTGCAGCTCTGCTTCTTCTGTCAGCCCCCTACACGCACCTGAAACTGGAGCTCCCCCAAGAAGTTCTTCATGCTGTGGCCAACCCAGAGCCCCAGTTGAGGCCTGCTGACCCAGGCTTCACCCACTTCCTACCTGGAGGATTGGTCCTTCGGAGCTTCAGCTGCTGCTCAGTGTCGCCGAGTTGCTGAACTTCCCTGTTGCCTCTGTCACCAATACTTTCTCCACGCTCAGCTCTGCTTCCCAGCGCTGGGCCTGGTACAAGCATGGGTCTTGCATGCTGGAGGCTCTGCTACAATGGTCCAGCTTCCTTGGCTTTTACTCCTGCTCCGAGTTCCCCTGCTGTTTCCTTCCCCAGCACCCCACCCCCACCCAGAAGTCAAAGTTCCTTTTGGTGAGCACTTGGCCTATTCTTTCTGAAGATCCTTCCTTGACTGTCAGGCCCCAGGATGTGCAGTGGTACTTCCTTTGCCCTCTTCTTGTGGTGGTAGGAAGTCCCCGTGTACCCACATGTGAGGACTGGTGTCTGTTCCCTTTCAGGCCAGTTGGGTGTCCTTGAGCACTACTGGATGTCTATTCATGCCCATCTAGTTATCCTACAACTCTTTCTATGATCGGCTTTCAGTAAATTTATCATATACATCTTAGACTTACTTTACAAAATATCAACATTCTAAAAGTTATTTACGAGTCACGGGCGAACCACAATATGACACGATCCCTGAGTAACAGTGGAATCACTCAGTGTCCGTTTTCTCACTTAGAGCCCTGAGTGGATCTGGCGGCCCTTTTGGGCATCCTTCTTCCAACTAGTGACTCAAGGACCCAGAGGTTGGCTCCTTCTTGTAGCTATGCCACTTGGAACTTGACCTCCAAGTTTGCTGTGGAGAGGGAGGAGAGGGTTATGGAGAAAGAGCCCCTGTTCTTAATTACCTCAGCCTGGAAGTGACACTGTGACTTCTGTTCACATTCTGTTGGCAAAAAGTCAAACCCAAAGCTTCATGAAGCTACAGAGGAATCTTGGGAATATGTAGCATTTCTTTGTGCCCGGGAAAAAGGAAATAAAACAATTTGATTACTACCTGGCTTTGGCTCTGTTATAAGTTTTGAAGAAAAACTCCTCTCTTTTCTGTGTGGAAAAAACTCCAAAGCCAGTAGGCCTCTGGACTCAAATGACAGAGAAAGTAGAATCTATTGTTTAATCAGGTGTAAAAACTCGGATAAGTACTATAGACCATTATTTGGTTTTGCTCTTATGGAACTGATTCAAGGACAAAGTTCTCTTTGAGGTCAGGGAGAATTATATTCCATGGAATTGAAACAAGGTGTCTGGAGGAAGATGAGGATGTGAAGACCCAGTGGATATCCACTTATTGTGGAAACAGCCATATCAGTGTTAAAAGCCCTAAAGCCATCTATTACAGATTTCCATAGCCTTTTTATTACTAGAGTGGTTGCCAGTGACTTGAAACTTGGGAAAGTTTAGCCAGCAAGTTATAGTGGTATTCCACAATCCAGGAATTAATCACCTCTTTTCTGGTCTTTTACTCTTAGTCCTAATACATGCTATCAGCACTCTCCCTCCCTCCTCTGTCTTGGATAACATTTTACTTGTGTCTTTAATGATTTAACAGATGTCAAACCTTGTTATTAGTTTGACAAGGGCTGACATTGCTCTAACGTCTTTGCTCAGGTCTGGTTCGTTTATGAGGGGATAACAGACCACTGATGTCATTTTCGTGTGCTTTGATGGAAGTTTTAGTGTCCCAACTCCCCTGTGGAAGGAGTTTTACACTTCTAAAGTGGTTGCAGCCTTCTTGTTAAGTTCTTTTCCCAAAATACTCCCGCATTTTACATTCTCACTAAATAGTATATTGTAATGCCGTTTGGGATAGTTGATTCTACACCAGCACAGTCAAACTTTCCAGATGATAAGTATAGCAGAGAAGAAAACTGGGAATCTTTTGATTCCAGGAGAGACAACTGACATTGTGAGCTGATCTATACTGGGTCAAAGAGACTAGAAAAACATCTGTGTTGTCTGTTCTGAGGACAATTGCATTTACAGTTTTAAATATCCTAACGCTATTCTCATTTCTGAACTTGCATGTGTCTTATAAGTCCTCCTATAATCTTAGAAATGGCTTGATTGGTTAATGTTGACTGACTGTATTGAAAGGACCTAAGGAAGCCTCTAGCCAGGGAAGAATTAAATGGAGAACCACTGAGTGCCAGGATACGTGTTGCAAACCTTACTGAACATGGAAAAGATCTGGCCTTGACCTTCAAGAGCTTATAGCCAAATAAACTGTGTGGCAAATCAAAAATCAAGCAACTCTGTTAATAGGTCAGGGAAAGCATGGCCTGAAGTAAACCAATGATAATACTTAAAGAAAATGCAGGTAAAACATTTGACCAATATTCTTTTAGGCAGAAATGTCAAAATGTGTGCAAGTAGGAGTCAAGGCTAAGCAAGGTGTAAGTGTGGAGAGGTGGTTTTTCCCTTACTGCCTGTATGACTTTGGGGGAAGTTCTTTAACTTTTATGAGCCTCCATTTCCTCAAATGAAAAACGGACAGAGTCATGTAGACCCTGGCAAATGCATTAACTGATTGTGCAGATTGGATGAGACTGTATATTTGAAAGCACTTTAGAATGGTAATATGAGATGTGAAGGTAAGGCAGCGAGAGGCCCAACTCTTGCATTCCCTCTTCTCACTCTCTCCCTTCTCCTCTCACACCTGCACATCCACACGAGCTGCTGTAACTCTTCAAGGCAGTGCACGGAAAGACACCAGCAGGAAGCAACACGTTTGGGGGAAGGTGGTGTGGGAGTTTTATCTGGCGTCATAAGTATATGTAAAAACAGTAATTTTGGTGGAGACCCGTTTTTTTCCTCTTAAAGTTTGCTTCTGGCTGCTAAAAACATTTTGTAAATAGAAACATAATTTAACTATAGGATGAGATAGCATTCAGAAGTGGCTCTAGATCAGTTGTCTGAAAATCAGTTTGCCGAATTGCCAATCGTAGAATAACCACCCAGTGTATATCTGTTACCAAGAAGAGGAATTTTAAGAGCCTTCTCACCAGGAGAGGTAGACGCAGGGGCAGGGCACATGCCTACAAACTTAGGTAAGACCATAAAGCGTGTTTAAAGGGAAGCTCGTCCACTTATATCTTAAACGTGGAGTCCTGGACAAATGCTTCAGCACCCAAAATGTGAATCACATGGGAAATTGACATTGAACTAAGCAACCCTATAAAATCATCTGTGAAAACGATTGATGGAAACAATCACCAAAACTAAAATTTTGAAAAAATTCAGCAATATTTCGGTGAGTTAATCATTCAGCAAATTGGTCAGACTAGTAAAGGGTGACTGTTGATTCCATTGAGAGTGGGCTGTGTCTAAACTACTTTTCCTCTGTGTGTATGAAGGGGTGTGTGTGTGTGTGTGTGTGTGTGTGTGTGTGTGTGTGTGTGTGTGTGTGTTTTAGGGAAAGGAAATATACAGTGGTTGCATTTAGACTGTGGAGATTTTCAAAGCTGGGCGAGAGAAAGGGTCATCGTTTTCTACAGTTTATGTAGTTTGGAACAGACTCTAGAATGGTGTTGAAGATGAGACAGAAACGGAGGCACCTGCTAGGGGAGAGTATCCCACGGCATCCGGGTGTGCAGGGCCCATCCTGTAAATAATGGAATCTAGACATACAGAAGCCAATCAAATTTCAGAAGTAGCTACACTGGGTCTAGGGCTGTGATGAAGAATGGCTCTGGAGCTCAGGTGGTCAGACATGTGGCTTGAGGATATCAATGCCAGCATCTAAGAGGACTGAAAGACCTGGCAGCTGATGCTCTACCAGAAGTCAGGAACCCCAAGTTCTGCCCCAGCTCTTCCCTTAAATTCTTGTAGACCTTCTCAAACCCCCTAGAAAGGACTACCTTTGTAAAATTTCCAATCCATTTTAGAATGAGGCGTGACCCTGACTTACACTTGGCTTGTGCCACGTGCAACTTACCAAGGGAATTAGATCACACTCAAAGTCTGTACTCTGTTCCGTGACACAAGTACTGGTATACCGATCACAAGCTTAGGGGTTGCAAAAATGTAAACTTACTGTGAATTTTTGTGTTTATTCTCAGTTTTTGATCTTATCTCTTTATGGACCAGTAGTGGTTTACAGACTGTCATTGGAGCAGATGGTTTCTAAGGTATTTTCTTTTTTTTTTTCTTTTTTTTTGAGTTGGAGTCTCACTGGGTCGCCCAGACTGAAGTGCAGTGGCCGCTCCCGACCACCGCAGCCTCGCCTGCTGGGCTCCGGCGATCCTTCCGCCTCAGCCTTCCAAGTAGCCGGAATTACAGGCATGCACTACCACGCCTGGCTGCTTTTTTGATTTATTGTAGAGATGAGGTCTCGCTGCCCAGGCGGGTCTCGAGCCCACGGGCTCAGGCAATCCACTCACCTCAGCCTCTCAAAGGCTCGGGATGACAGGCTGAGCCACCGAGCCCAGCTTCTAAGGTATTTTCTACTCTAACGCTTTAAAATGTTGATGTGGGAGGGGCACTTATCTTTCAAATACAGAGATGATTCTTTTATAGGCTGTTGTTGGAGACTGAGACTGAGACAGCATAGTGGAGAATGCCTAAGAGAATGGAAGTTTAAAACACTGGTTAAGAGAATGCTGGTGGTCTTGGGGCCTCCATTCCTCCCCCTCCTCCTCCTCCTCTACCTTCCCTACAATCTTTAGCTGAACTCATACATCCCAGAATGGAAATGACATTTCCCAGATTCCTTGCAACTTGGTATGGGTATGTGCTAAATTCTGGAAAACAGAATGTAAGCAGAGGTGGTGTGACCACTTCTGGGAAGCCTCTTGAAAGCGAAAGAACTGATGAATGTGGACATTTATTGCATTATTTGTTCAGCTTCCTCAATAATGGAGATCCCGTGAAGCACAGCAACAGAATGATGGGGCCTCGGTGACTTTCGCCATGGCCCAGTCTGCCGAAGCAGCCCTTTGAGGTCTGGCCATTAAGTTCGAGAACTCATCCTAGAAAAAGTGCGACATTGCTGAATATTGCTACAGTCACCTTCAAAGTGCTCCCCCTGGGAAGCTATGCACCGATGACAGCACCTAGTCTACCCATCAAAGCCATTTTGGGGCTCCTTTTCTGGAATGGCCATCAGAGTTGTCATCGTGGGAGTGTCAGAATTTGAATTAGAGCAATGAAAAAACATTAAATTTCTTGTTAAATGTGGAAAGAGTGGAAGTGAAATCAGGAACATGTAGTCCAAGTTTGTGGGGGATAATGCCATGAGGAAAACAGCAGTGGATAAATGGATTAAACATTTTTTCTGAGGGAAGAGAAAGTATCACTGATGAAGAGAGGTCAAGATGGCGAGTAAGGAGCAGAACTAACGAAAACATTGCAAAGTTTCATCAAGGCTGAGAAGAAAGGTTGTCAGCTGACTGTGAGAAGCATAGCAGGCCAGATAGACATTGTTAGAGAAACAAGAAAACCTTAACTGAAAATATTGACATGAGAAAGGTGTGTGCAAAGAATGGTCCCTAACCAGGCTCGGTGGCTCAGCCTGTCATCCCACGCTTTGGGAGGCTGAGGCGAGTGGATTGCCTGAGCCCACGGGTTCGAGACCCACCTGGGAAACTTGGCAAGACCTCCTCTCTACAATAAATCAAAAAATTAGCCAGGCGTAGTAGCATACACCTGTAGTTCCAGCTACTTGGAAGGCTGAGGTGGAAGGATCGCCAGAGCCCAGCAGATTGAGGCTGTGGTGGCCAGGAGCATGCCACTGCACTCTAGGCTGGGCAACAGAGTGAGACTCCAACTCAAAAAAAAAAAAAAAAAAAAATGGTCCCAAAGGGTCTCTTGCGTCATGACAAGGCACTAGTTCACACAGCACTGTCTGTGAGAGAGTTTTGAGGCAGTAAACAAATAACTGCATTGGAACATACTCCCCTCTCACCTGATCTGGCCCCCAGTGACTTTTTTCTTTACCCGAAAATAAAGGAACCATTGAAAGGAAGACACTTTGATGGCATTCAGGACATTAAAGGTAATAGGATGACAGCTCTGATGGCTATTCCAGAAAAAGAGTTCCAAACTTGCTTTGACAAGTGGGTGAGGCACTGGAATTGTGCGTATCTTCCCAAAAGGAGTACTTTGATGGCGACAAGGTGATATTCAGCAATGAGGTACGGGCATGTTTTCTAGGGTGAGTTCGTGAACTTAACTGTCAGACCTCATAGGCTGCCTGTGTCTGAACGTATATTTAGGAAAGAAATGAGACTTCATATTTTTAAAGCCAATGTTAGTTTGGTATTCCATGTATTTGCTGAACCTGATCCTAAGTGGGATAAGGACCCATTTAAAGATATTGGTATTTGTATTAAAATATTTATTTAGATGAAACATAGCCTATTTTCCTAATCCTTAAACGGAAGATTTGATTTTATTGCCTGACAAGCATCACCAAGAGGAGTTTCAAATATGTAGTGTCATCCTGGAGACCGGACTACACCGTGGCACGAAAGCCTGGCATTCTCACAGCTACCTGCTTGTGAGGACTGTCTCTCTAAGGTTCGGCTTTTCTTGTCAGCTCCACCTCCTCCTACATTCAGTGTGCCTATGTCTAAAAGATAGAATGACCCTCCTTTAAAAGTTTTCTGCTTACAAATGGCTGTACTCTGAAAACCAAACATATTAAAACTGGGTTAAATAAACTTAAACACTATTTATTCAACACCTACGAATGTGCCAAGCACTGAGCTCGTTGGCAGGGTTACACAGGTGAATGTGTGCGACCCTTGTTTTCAAGTTGCTCAAAGTCCAGTGGGCATCGTTAGTGACATCAGCAACATAGTCTCGGAGCATGAGAAAGGAGCTCTTACTTTTGTCTGGTGTTGGAGCAGTATTGTTAGGAGAGGCGTAAGGCTTCACAGAAAAGATGACATTGAGCTGGGCTCGGTGGCTCAGCCTGTCATCCCGCGCCTTTGGGAGGCTGAGGTGAGTGGATTGCCTGAGCCCGCGGGTTCGAGACCCGCCTGGGCAGCAAGACCTTGTCTCTACAATAAATCAAAAATTCAGCTGGGCGTGGTGGCGCATGCCTGTCCGGCTACTCGGAAGGCGGAGGCAGAAGGATCGCCGGAGCCCGGCAGGTCGAGGCTGCGGTGGCCGGGAGCGGACGCTGCACTCTGGTCTGGGCGACAGAGTGAGACTCCAACTCATAAAAAAAAAAAGAAGCCGGGTCTGATGTGGGAAAGATACTGGCAGAGGAAGACGTGTTAATGAGGTCACCCCACACAGGGACAGAGCTCGGGAGATCTGTGGGGGAGAGAGAGTGCATGGCATGTTGAGGCACTTAGAGAGTAGTCAGGGAGGCTAGGACATGTGGTTGGAAAGGAAAGTCACAGTATAAAGCCACATTTAGGGCTTTAAACGTTTTATTTAAGAATTTGATCTTTGTGGACAGTTGGGAAAAATAACGGAAAAGCAGGTAGAAATCTCCTTCGGTCTCACATATACTGCAATCTACTACAGTGTCAATGAGAACAGGATCCAAGGCGTTGGCTCTGTATGAGAACGGGAGATGCCTGCAAGAAGTGTTTTCGCAGAAGAAGTAAGAAGACTTGGGGATCAGTAAGGTAGGTGGGATGTAGGAAAGGGAAGCCCCGTTTCCATGTGGATGATGACGCTTTGATGTGGACTCAGAAAGAAAGTTTGCTGTGGCTTCAGCAAATCGGGGCATGTTGAGAAAATGACGGTAAAACTTGAAGGTTTAATGTTTTGCAGACATTTGTACATTGCTCTTATCTGCTCCCGAGGGCATGTTTTTCATTTTTCCCGTGGTGGCCCCAACCAACGATGCTAGACTGTGCCTGTTGCTTGTGTTAACGACAAAGTAATTCACTAATTGAAAGTTCTGGGGAGGAGATAGGGATTTGGAAGTCAGTGGTATATGTGTGATGCTTGAGGCTATGGGGGTGGGTGATGAAATGAACAATTAAAAGCATGAACAGAGGTAAAAACAGAATTTAGGAACCTTAGGAGATCTCATTTAGGAAGACAGGAGAACTAGTAAGGATGTCTCGGAAGGGGATGATCAGATAAAAATGTATTCAAGAAAACAAAAGACAGGTTCAAGAATGAGATGTTGATGAATTCTATTAAAAGTCACTGTGGAGGCAACTGATGACTAAAGTCAGTTAATTTGGAATTAAAGTTTAATGGTGATAATTTAGAGAGCAATTTCTATAGAATGGTGATTCTCAACCTGTAAAACAATCTGGAATGCTTGTTAAACAGAACGGTGGGCCATACCCACCTTCCATTTCCCTATTCTGATTCGGTAGGTCTGGGATATTTGCATTTTAATAAGTTTCCAGAAAACTCTGCTGTTGCTGGCCCAGGATCATACTTGGAGAATCATTGCCATAGGCCATCAAAGATAGAAAACAACTGGATTGTTTTGAAATGAAAGAGAGATGGATTCCTATAGGAAGAGTTGTTAGACAATAAATAAATAAAGGCATCCATCCTACTCACTAATTGAGACTTCATCACCTACTTTTGATGCAAGCCTTAGAATAAATTTTTCTTAAATAGTTGAAGCTGAAGAAATTTGCCAAAACATGCATCCTCTTTTAACTTCTGTTTTTTTCCTGTATAAATAGATGTAATAGTAAAACTTATCTCCACTCATTGTTTTTTAGGAGTAAGCAAAACAATATACCAGGGATATGATAGCATTCACTTTAATGTTTGGTGCTCAAATAAATAATTGTTGAAACTAAGCATATATGTTCTTTATCTAAAGGCAAAAGAGCCTTTATATAAACTCATGTGTTCAGTAATAATAATGATAATAACTGCCAGTACAACTTCCTGCAGTCCTCCAAAATGAGTTTTTATAATTGGCACTCTAATGCTATCTAGAACTTATAAATTGAGTAAATATTGCTATTTTCAGAAGCAGTGGAACTTAATAGTACATGCCACAAAACTTTTTTCTTCTTTCTCTCTTAATATGTGCTGTTTAAGAAATTCTGTCTCCTGAAATATTTTCCACTGGCCACTTAAAAAATAAACATCTTAATTAATCATTTAACATTTATTTTATTAATGTGATGAGTGAATATAAATTACTAAAACATGTGTGTGGAAAGACTGAAAATCTAGTTAATACAAAAAGTGAATATTTGCTAAAAAATTTAACTGGAAATCAAAATAAACACTGTCAATGTTCTTTATTAAACAAATGAAGTATTCCTTTAAGTCACATTATGTTTAAATGACAAACGCCACAAGAATAGATAAGCAAACCAGAACATTAAGAAATTGCAGCCGGGCTTGGTGGCTCAGCCTATAATCCCATGCTTTGGGAGGCCAAGGTGAGTGAATTGCCTGAGCCCACAGGTTCGAGACCTGCATGGGCAACTTGGAGAGACCTCATCTCTACAATAAATCAAAACTTAGCCGGGCGTGGTAGCGCGCGCCTGTAGTTCCAGCTACTTGGAAGGCTGAGGC
>NW_007233330.1:59748-60223 GCF_000164805.1 Carlito syrichta | reverse complement strand
CCCACTCAAAAAAAAAAAAAAAAAGAAATTGCATTTAAATTGTTTTTACAGATATTATAATCCAGTAATTATCTTTAATGAGGCTGCAGTTATTGAAAGTGATTTTTTATGGTTATACAATAATATATTATAATTATATCTGCATCATAAGAGAAGGAAAATATTATCTGTGGTAATATTGACTTTACATGATTTTTCTGAGGGTTAAATTTGATAATATAGATAAATCTTTTAGAATACTTGGAACAGAGTATGCATAATAATAAATAAACATCGTTATTTCTATTCTTGTTTGAAATTATGGTCATTACTGTATTAGCCTAGTTTAATCACTGGTACATCAGTTTTATCATTAGCCTCATTTTACATATGAATAAATTAAGCTTTATTTATTATTAAACATATTTTTTATTTTAAAATTGTGGGGTACAGTTAAGGGTTAGGTATACAAATATGCATCATTCAGGCACCCTTG
>NW_007233330.1:0-59322 GCF_000164805.1 Carlito syrichta | reverse complement strand
ACAGCATGGTTGGTTCCAGGTTCTTGCTATTGTGAATAATGCTGCGATAAACATATGTGTGCAGGTATCTTTTTTATAGAGTGATTTGAGTTCCTCAGGGTATATTCTCAGTAGGGGGATTGTGGGGTCATATGGGAGGTCGATATTTAGGAATCGTCACACTTTTAGGAATCGTCACACTGCTTTCCACAGAGGTTGCACTAGTTTACGCTCCCACCAACAGTGTAGAAGTGTTCCCTTTCACCACATCCTCTCCAGTATCTGTATTTTTGGAGTTATTGATAATGGCCATTCTGACTGGAGTTAGGTGGTATCTCAGTGTAGTTTTAATTTGCATCTACTTGATGACTAGTGAGATTGAACATTTCTTCATGTGTCTGTTGGCCGCTTGTATGTCTTCTTTTGAGAAGTGTCTGTTCATATCTTTTGCCCAATTTGTAACAGGGTTGCTTGTTTTTTTCTTTTCAGCACATTTGAGTTCCTTGTAGATCCAAGATGTTAGACCTTTGTCAGACATGGTGTTGGTAAATACTTTTTCCCAGTCTGTGGGCTGTCTCCCTGCTCTTTTGATGGTTTCTTTGGCTTTGCAGGAGCTTGTCAGTTTAATGAGGTCCCACTTATCTTTCTTATCTCTTATGGCCCATGCATTTCGGGTTTTGCTCAGGAATTGGATGCCAGTTCCAATTTCCACAAGGGTGTGTCCTGCATTTTCTAAGGTTCCAATCCTACTGAAAGTATTCCAGGCTATCGAGAAAGATGGAACCCTCCTCAAATCATTTTATGAAGCTAGCGTCACATTGATACACAAACCAGGTAAAGATCCAACAAGGAAATTAAGCTTTAGTGAGGTGAATTAACATCCTAAGCAGCACAGGGTAATAAGTAGTGAAGCCAGTGTTAGAACCTGGACTCTCTAACTCCAAAGTGCCACCTCCCTCCATAACCATTACAGGATATATGTGTACAGCCTTCTTATTTTAGTGTGTACAGTATGTATCAATCTAATAGAACTGTTAATGCCAGAAAGGATAATACTGGATATGTATCCAATGCATCTTTAACTCTAAGGGTTTAATTGCAAATCATGCTTGAAGTTAACTTGAATACAGAAATGTATCTATCTAAATGGAGATTGTAATCTTGTAAATGGTTACCAAAACATGCTAGATAAAATGTTACACATATTTGCAAGTCATATGTCTGATAAAGAGTTGATATCTAGAATACACGAAGAAACATATATTCACCCAGAAATTTGTATGTGAATGTTGATAATGGCACTATTCATAATAGTCAAAGGGTGAAAGAACCCAACTATCAATGGGTTCTGATGAATGGATGAATAAATGTAGTATATCTATACCACAGTATATTATTTTGGCTTATATAAAGGTATAAAGTATTGATTCATGCTACATTATGGTTAAGCCTTGTAAACATCATGCTGGGTCGGGCTTGGTGACTCAGCCTGTAATCCCAGCACTTTGGGAGGTTGAGGCCAGTGGATTGCCTGAGCCTGCGGGTTCAAGACCAGCCCAGGCAACTTGCGAAAAATTAGCTGGGTGTGGTAGTATGCTCCTGTAGTTCCAGCTACTTGGAAGACTGAGGTGGGAAGGATCACCTGAGCCCAGCAGGTCAATGCTGGGGTGGCCATGAGCATGCCACTGCACTCCAGCCTGGGTGGCAGAGTGAGACTCCAACTCGAAGGAAGAAAGGAAGGAAGGAAGGAAGGAAGGAAAGAAGGAATGAAGGAAACATTATGCTGAGAGAAAGAAGCCAGTCACAAAATACTGCATATTACATGCTTCCTTTCTTATGAAATGTTCAGAACAGGGCGATCTATAGAAACAGAACGTAGATTAGAGTTGGAAAAGGTTGAGGGCGATGGATTTATTTCTGGATTCTCTGTTCTGTTCCATTGGTCCATGTGTCTGCTCTTGTACCAGTACCAAGATCATGCACTTTGTATGCGTAAATTGTATGATATGTGAACTATATCTCAGTAAAACTGTTTTGTTTTGTTTTTTGAGTTGGAGTCTCACTCTGTCGCCCAGACTGGAGTGCAGTGGCCGCTCCCGGCCACCGCATCCTCGACCTGCTGGGCTCCGGCAATCCTTCCGCCTTAGCCTTCCACGTAGCTGGAATTACAGGCATGCGCTACCACGCCCAGCTGATTTTTTGATTTACTGTAGAGAGGAGGTCTCGCCGCCCAGGCGGGTCTCAAACCCGCGGGCTCAGGTAATCCACTCACCTCAGCCTCCCAAAGGTGCGGGATTATAGGCTGAGTCACCGAGCCCGGCTAAAACTGTTTTAAAAATAAATGTGTGCATGCACCTGTGTGTGTATGTGTGTGTGTGTGTGTGTGTGTGTGTGTGTACTTAAAAAGATCATTAATAAAGATAGATCCAAATAGTACCAAACATTTAATAGGTTGGTTTTTTGTTTACATTTAAAGCATGTTTAAGGCATTATCTGTTGACTTCCAACATGGGAGAGGAAAAATTATTTCTGTCTCCTACATCTTTCTCTCCCTCACCATTCACTTGCACATTTCCTACGTCCCCTCCTCAGAATATAGTTACATCATAATTTTAGTTAGATCTGTGTTCAATATTTTCATTGCTGTGCCTATGTAAATGCCATTACAGGCCGAGCCTACCTGTTAACCACATGCTAAATTCTCTTCTCAACATATTTAGACACATTACATTTTCTACCGGGTTTGCATCCCAGAATCTTTTGATCTGTTCTCATCTGTCCTAGTTACTCTCGAGGCACAGCTCTGGCTCTGGGACGTAAGAGGATCCTGAGGGCTTCCTTTTTGTCTCTCTGTCCTTGGTGTTCCTGTTATCTGGACTCAGTGTTTGCTGTTTCACAGTGTCCTTCCTTAGTATGGTTCCATAGCTTCCTGATGAGGTGTACAGGCAGAGTAAATTTGTTAGTGCTTCAATGTTTCAAAATGTGTTTGTTTTACTCCTGCATAGTTTTGCTGATATTGAATTTCAGATTGAAAATAAATTTTTTCTCCAAGTTTACAAATTACTTTAGCCATTATATCCATTATTTGTATCAATTTTCCTCACGCTTCCGTGTTGCTGTAGATAAATCTGATTTTCTGATTCTTGATCCTTTGGATGTAACTTGTTGTTTCCAAGTAGAAATTCTATAATTCCTTTTTTCCTGGTGTTCTAAAATTGTGTAGTGATGTGCCTCGTTGTAGATCTTTTTTGTAACTTATTGTGCTGAACATTAGGCCTTTTCGATCTAAAAACTCAAATTCTTCAGCTACAAAACATTTTCTTAAATGGCTTTATAAATTTTCCCCTTAATTTCATGTCTTTTTTAAAAAAAAACTTGTTTTATTGTTGGACCTGCCGAGCTTATCTTTTAATTTTTTTTAACTTTCTCTCTCATTTTTTATTCTATTAGTCCTTATGTTCTACATTCCTTGAAATTTCCTCAATTTTACCTCCATCCCTTCTATATAATTTTCAATCTGCTACTACATTTTATTCGCCAAGAGTTTTCTTTTTTCTCTAAATATTTCTTTAAAAGTTTTTCTGTTTTGCCTTACAAATGCACCATCTCTATGTCTAATCTCCTTGTAGAGTAATAGTTTTCATATTTGAAGATTAGATTTTTAAACTTTGCGGAAAAGAGACTGAGATAAGTGAAACTAGAAAATATATGATTGAATTGCAGTTTCAATTGAAATATTTAACACTCTCTATAAATAATAAATAATATATTTCACTTATCCTATCTTCTCTACAACATTAATAGATGCTTTAAAAGTTTTCATCTCATTACACTGTTTATTCTAAGGTACTCATTTTTTAAAAATTTACTTTGGTTTACATCTTTCATAATGGAGGCTTTCCTTGGGTGTCTAGTAATTCTTGAGTATTCCAGAAATCAGAGATAGTTTAATGAAACCCAAAGAAACTCTGACTTCTTGTGTGGCTGTGTGGAGGAGCCAGATAAAATATCTAGACGTACTGGGATGTTAACACCTCTTGGGGCAGTTTTTAACCAATGAAGACAGGGTCTAGAAATGAACCAGTGAATAAATTCCTTGCTTTTCATCCTCTTTTCTCCCAAGAACAGACTGTTTTAAATTGTTATCCTTCCATGTGATCTCTGGAGAAGTACCATGTGTCCAGTTATTCAGCCTATGATTTCTTGAAATACATTTGTAGTGAATTGACAGTGCATTTGCTTTCCTTTTTTTCTGCTTCAGTTTCCCCTTGTTTCACTGGGATTGTACTCTCCAAGAATGTGGCAGCATATTATCTTTGCTTCAGGATCTGTTTTCTAGGGCAAACCTCCTCATACGTTAACGTTCATAAGAATTACCTGGGTGGGGGAACCCCTTCAGGTCCCCTCCCACTAGTGGGAGCTTCTCTGTCCTCTCAATAAATGCTGCTTACTCACAAAACAAAAACAAAAACAAGAACAAAACAAAACAAAACAAAATTACTACCAGGAGAATTCAATGAAGTGCTGACTTTGATTCAGTCCTCTTGGCCTGGGGCTTCAGAAGGTTTCTAATAAGCTCCCAAGTGATGCCAGTGCAGCCAGACTATGGATCCTGTTGAGTCACAAAGCAGTGGAAAGCACATGGTAGGGCAGTTGGTATGAGAAGTGTTGTGGTGCGAACCCCTGGTATGCTGTGGCATCGCAATCATTAAAGCTTTTACGTGTGGTTAATGTGACTGAGGTGAAGGTAGATGACATTGCATTAGAACATGTGTCTGCATTATGGAAGCAACAATAATGATAAGGATTGTGGTGTTGGATGGCTCCTTCTGACATAATCAGAAACCCTGCCCCCCCAAAAGGCTCAAGACAGCTAACTATTCATCTATGCTATGCCGTGAGAGTCAGATAATCTTATGGCCACTTTAGAAAACCTTTCATATCCTGCAGCTGCATAGCTGACTGGGATGAAATTCATATAAGGTGGTAAGTCTGCAAACAAAAAAATGTGCAGCCTTGATAGTTCCTTTGTCTAAATGAGAGTTCTGGTAGGAAAAGAATTGAGAATTGGGGTGAGAACACGTGGGTGAATGTGACCGAGAGCTAGTAACTCCCGGTTTCCTTGAATACCCTGGCCATTGGAAGCAAGTCCTTAACCTTTGCCTCTTCTTGTGAGGAGCATATGTAATGACCTCACCTCAAGTAGATGCCTCAGAAGATGATTCTCCTTGTTATCAAGATCAGCACCTACCATATTTCATTGTCTCAAGATAATAACCTGGGTCGGGTGTCAGCACATCCTGAGCAGAGAAGTACAAGGCTGAATAAGAAAGAAATAGTTACCAACAGAACTGTAGAAACAGTATATACATCCATACCAGCAGGAATATGGAAATACACATAGGATAGGATCTTGTGAGCATTAACTGGGGTGAGGTACAGCTATGAATGGAGTAAGAGACAATCCATGGGGATCTCACACATGATTCAGTGTTCTGGCAAGTACATCTATTGTGATCCTAATAATTTGAAGGCTTCTTGAAATTTGGACACAACAATAGCCTACAGTAAATAACATAGTGATACCAGAGCTTTTTTTTTTGACAGAGTATAAAAGAAAGGTCAAAAGTCTCTGTGTGGTGGAAATCTTAGAATGGAATTAGTATGTGGGACACCGGACTGTTTCTGAGAGGCAAGAGAGAAAAGTTCTGCCTCTAAAGCAATAAGGAATGCACTGATGAAGGGATCCCCCAATATCTTTGAGAAGTTTGCCTGTGGATGTTCTCTGAAGGTCACAGAACTTGGATCCCCAATATCAGTGGGGATGTTGGAATATATAATAACAGAGGCTGGTAACAGCATTACTTATCAGAGGTAAAGGGACATAGTTACTGTAATGGAGAGTAAGACAAGAGTGACAATCAGTAAGCCTTGTATAGATCCATGATGATGGTTAATAGATTGTAAATTTCTTAGGACTGAGCTAGAGGGGAAGTTGACTTGGGTGTTGCTTTATTGGTATCTAAATTGATATCTGAAAAGCAGAAGGCTTATAACAGTTGCAGTCATGGAAACATCATTCCCTTACCCAGTTTCCAGACATGGTGTAGTTTACAAAGCTAGAGTCAATTGAAAAAGAGACTGTGCCTCTTGAAAAACAAAACAACCTGAGATGCCAACTCTTATACATATGATAAATATGTACAGGTCCTTCCCTAAAAAACTCTATGGCCAGGATAATTGTGTTCTGGCAGATGTGGAACACCCAGAATTTGTTAAGACTGCAACATATGGTGGCTGAGCTGATACTGATAATGGGAGACCCAAACCATGCTGGTTCTCTGGGTAGAGTGGACATTTATGGAGGTCAGATGACATATGAATTTTTAGCCCAAGTATTTCTCATTGTGGATCCTGTGGGTTCACAGATCCACCTTGTGGTTATACTTCAAATATATTTAGCAGATGTTAGAATCTTCACACAGAAGGGCCAATTGAAAGCCCCTGAAGCTAACCCCCACTCTCCCTGATTGGGAAAAGCAAGCCAAAAGCGATACAGCATCTTGAATGGTATCGAAGAAATTAGTACTGCTACCAAACACTTAGAAGATGCAAAGTGGTGTCTGTATGTGTCTCCATTCAATATACCCTACCAGATCTCTGCAATAACTAGATGGATCATGGTTGATCCAAGAGGATGACTGGAAATTTAATGTGTGTGTGTGGTAGTGATTGGGGTATTGGTAGCATCAGTCTCAGCTGCTGTGGCATCAACAAGATCCCGTTACTTGGGTTGCAGCTATTAGTTTGGGGAATGCTTTCCTTTGATCCCTAGCAGTAAGAAGATTCAAAAGCAATTTCACGTACATAGCAAGGATAGTATTACATCTTCCCTATCTCCTCTCACAGGTGTCAGACGTTCACTGCACTCTCTCACTGCCCATTCCTGTTACTATTCTCTTTATCCACCACAGACATTTTCCTTAATAAATAACTTGTACAGGCTTGGCATAATGTCTCATGCCTGTAATCCCAGCACTTAGAGAGGCTGAGGCAAGAGGATTGCCTGAGCCCAGGAGTTTGATACCAGCCTGGGTAACATGGCGAGATTCATGTCTACAGTACATCAAAAAATTAGCCAGGCCGTAGCTACTTGGAAGACTGGGGTGGAAGGATCCCCTGAGCCCAGCAGGTTGAGGCTGTAGTAGGCATGAATGTGCCACTGCACTCCAACCGGGGCAACAGAGTGAGATTCTGACTCAAAAACAAACAACAACAGCAACAACAAAGCCCTTGTTCAAATAGTCCCATCTTGGAGTATTTGAAATTATTTCTCGGATGATAAAAATTAGTATAAGATGGAAGTAGAATTGACCCTATTTGCCATTGTTCTTAGTTATCCATTTTTGAGATTTCTGCTTCCCCATTCTGCGTCCTCAGTGCATTGCCTCCAGAAGACAAAGATCCGCTGACCTGAGAGCTGTGATTACCACCTGGCCAATTTTTATTCTACGCATAACTGGATCAACAAAGCCTGAAATAATTATTCCTGATTACCATGAGGACCTTGGATTATGACAACAAAACTTTGGGCATGGAACAATTATGTCTCATAACCCAGGGAGTCGCTGGGTTGTCTTCTGGTGACTCTGAAGTCAGTTATAAGAGTGAGTGGGCAGTTCCATCAACCATGGCAAGACAGTTGAGGGTTTTGACTTCTCTGGAATGATAGTGTGTCTTATTTCACTAGGATGGCACAATGGCAGCCAAAGGTGAGGAAGTCTAGAATGAGGTAGAATAGGGAGAGGATAACTATTCACTGTGGTTCCAAGAGCAACTGTAGTGTCAGGGATCATAGCTTAGATTGACAATTCTGCTGAAGTCTCTTTAGAAGATCGCTACCTGTTGGGAGCGAATGTGATATGGGGAGCCCATGAGCAGTGTCACTGTAGCAGACCTTGAGTAAAGGCCCCAAGCTCGAAGGTAAGGTGTCGCTTGGTAGCTCTGCATCCTAGCCAAAGGCAAGGGATGTAGCCTGCTACACGAAATGGTGTCTCAGATGCCCACACATCCGGGTGCACATAGTACAGATAACGTCTTAGCTACAACAAGATAACCATGGAGCAGCTTGCCTTTAGGTAGCAACAAAATTTTGTTATAGCTCCCTCATAGATCTTGAACCCCTTCCAGCTTTCTTTGTGCTTGATTATAAAATAAACATGCTGAGCTAGTCCAAGGTCACTTCTCCTCCATCAGAAGAAAGTGTTTCACCCGGCCCCAGCTTTTCTTTATGTCTTTGTGTCTGTGTCTTTCTTAATCTTTCGCCGCTCTCTCTCAGGACCCCCGCGGCAGCTGCGCGGGCCGCGGCAGCTACCTATCCTTATTTTGAAGGATGAGACGTATACCTATTCTCTCAGGGAGGAAGTGAAGACCTCTTGTTTTCCTGTGAAATCTGGTTATCATAAAAGAAGATCTGACAGGTGCAAGGGGTGGACTGTATTGGACCAGCTTCTGCACCAGTCCTGACTTGCTACACATTGCTGTCCCTTGCTTCTCAGGTGCGGCCTTCTTCCCAGCTGGAGCAGCCACAGTGATGGCTCACACCATTTCTCAGTTATGAAGCCCCAGCTGCTGATGCCTCCATTTCGTCTCCTAATACCACTGATTGTCTCAGCTTCCCCTGAGGGCTAAGGACGGCAGGGAGAGGTAGTTGTTTCAGACAGGATCTTTGGAGATATTGTACATGACTGAGAACTAGTTCCCTTCTTTGTTTTGTTTTTCTTCCTACTCTTACTCATCTAGGGCTGTACTAGCTAACAATGTGAGTACATAATTCTTGCCTCAGGTTTTGTTTTTCTGGGAACCAGGCAAAGGCAGACGTGTAATGGGAAGGCTTTTGAATTTTTGTTTTCCTGTCTCTCTTCCATTTTAGAATAATATTATCAAGAGAAAAGACCATGTCTTAAATTGGAGTCAAGTATTTTGTGAAAGGGCCAGATAATAAATATTTTTGACTTTGTAGACCGTATGGTCTCTGCTGCAATTGTTCGACTCTGCTATTGTAGTGAGTGAGAAAGCAGTCATACACAATGCATAGGCAAAGAAGCATGACTGTATTCTGATAAAACTTTATTTACAAAGGCAGGCTATAGGCTGGATTTTGAGCACAGGCCATAGTTTGCTGACCCTTGTTTTAAGTTTAAAGCAGTATGACATAAAGGAAAGTGCTAGAATTTTGCAGGAAAATGGTTCTGGTTTTGATTCTTGATTCTGCTGCTTACTACTATATAATTGTGCGATTTCTTTTATCTTTCTGAGCTTCAGTTTTCTCATTTGTTAAAATGGGCCTTGTGACCATTTACGTTTTTGTAATAATTAAATGAGACGACAAGACCATATTTGAAAACTGTTTGGCAGACAGTAAATGCCCCATAAATTGAAGTAATTGGTTTATTTTTTTTGAATAGTATCTAGCCTAGAAAATTTTAGGGGAACAGCAAATACTTGTTGAAGAAATAAAAGATATGAAATCAGTAAACTGCTTCTACTCATGCTGGTATTCCCTGCCTAAGTAGGTTTTCCTAACGTCTTTTCTGTCCTTAGTATGCAAATGCTGATAACCTATGTATAAGCTGCATGCTGTACTTCTAATGGTAAGCCATTTTTTCCCCTATAGATCTGTCTCATGACCCTTCAGTCATGAGAGTAAGTTTTCCAAAAGTCTGATCACTAGCGAAGTTGCTGTCCCAATATGAATCTTTGACAGATCAAATGTATTATAAAGACCTCCTGAAGATCCTTCATCTCGTCCAGTCTTCTCTAAGTATGAGAGAGATGGGGCTATTTTTGAGGCTTGTGCTGTACTAAATAATGAATATCAAATTGAGTTAAAATAATTGTAGTCTATTTTAAATGTTTACAAGGAATAAAATAATGTTTTTAGCCCTCAAGGAAAATTTTATTTTAGTTCCGTTTTCACCATAGACTGTCAAAGTTTGAATATGAGCCCCATTGTGAGTGTGGGACTGAGGTAAATGGAGCTTGAGCTTCCAATCTCCTGAGCTTGATCCCGCTCACCTCATAAGACTTTTAACTTGTTGGCACTTTAAGACGTTTCTCAACGACTGCTTTATGCTTCTGAGAAATAGTTCAACACTTCCATAAAGAGCACCTGGAAATATTGGTGCATTTTGGATAACAGCTTTCATATTTCAAAATTAGATCTGATAACTTACTCTACAGAAGAATGAGAAAAACAGAAGCTCAGCTGGAAGAAATACTGTAACGTGAAGTTTAGGTTGATATACATAACACAATGCGTAGGTAATAAGTAGTATCATCCCACATGGGAGGATATTTTTGGAAATAAATATGACTTATTTTTATTAAGTTTAAAGAAATATTATATACATAGGCAGCAGCAAAAGTATATTCCAGTGGGAGCTTTGTAATGTGGGTTGGCATAAATTATTTCTGGAGTCCTCTCAAACGGAAATACTTCGCAGTAATCTTTGGGTGTTCCCGTGCTTACAAAATTGAGCAGCAAAGACTATGGGCACCATAAGCACAGAATCCTGTTTTAGACAAGGGGTTCAGAAGATGGGAAGTGCACTTATCTTCCTTGTGGCCACCTACGGTTGAGCATCCTTCTGGGAATCAGAATTCTAATTCTACCAGCTACTATTTGTAGAGCAGTATATTGTGTCAGTCATTCCACTGTGAATGTTCACTTATGGGAAGTTCTTGTTTCTTATTCCTCACTGCATCCATAGTGCCAAAGACACTAGTAAGAGCTCGGTAATTACTGGTGGAATATTTTTAAGTGACTATGTTGTCATACGTATCTGATCCTCACGCTGATCTTGTGATACGTGTATTATAAACCCGATTCTATAGATGAGAAACTGAAGTAGCTAGTAAATAGTGGAGTTAAGATTCTTTTTGGAATCAACTATGCTGAAATGTCTGGAGGGCAGAGGATTATGGCAGAGGCATATGGAATTAGCTTGATGTGTTTTGTTTGCATATAAAAAGCATATTACATGGACAAGCCTGTTTGTTATACTCATCTGGGGACAGAAGGATGACTAGTGGGTAGCTCTGATCCATCTGAACCTAAGCATTCATGCTATTATTATTCTATAGTATCTATTCTGTTTGAGGCACTGGGAAAGACATTTGTTTATATTGTTTCGAATTCTTATGCTGGAATGTTTTCCTGGAAACTTGAACCAATAATTTCCTGAATAACTGGAACGTGTTTAGACTGTATTTTACTTATTTGTTTTTTTGTTCTTTTTTCCTTTTTAGGTGCATGTATTCAAGGGCAGAGATCATGTCTTATCAAGAGAAATCGTACAATATAATGGAAGGAACTGATGTCTTGCTGTTAAGCAGATTGTCATATGTTACAGGCAATTAAACCGAGCATGAATCAGATGAATTAACTTGTCCAGAGTTTCACTTTTGTGAAGTGGCGGAGCCTGGGTGAGAATCTAGGTTAGTACACTTCAGAAGATAATATTCCCACTTCCTCCCCTCACATCCCTGAACAAATAAGAGATCAGACCGTATTAAGTTGGTTGCTCCTAATATAGTTGTATCCTTTCTGCTCTGGTCATGACACTCATCTTGATATCTCATATTTTTATACTTTGAACCTGGGAAAAATAAATCAGGCAGTGGAAACAGGTATAAAAGAGTAACTGACATATTAGCTGCTGTGTACGAATGTTTGAACATTGCATCATTTATGTTAATGGTGCTGTAGTGCTTGGCTTCCTATATATGGTGCACTCAAACTCTGACTGTAGCTTTGATTACAGCAGCTTTTTCTTCCAAATAGTGAAATCAGGCTTGTGTGGCTTGAGGAGTAATACAAGATCTGACCTAAGATGGTTTCTGGTCAGGTTGGGATACGACTGACCCCACTGCCACGTTAGAGCCTTCTTCTCTGTGGGCACATGGCAGACAGATCTGCGGAGTCTGGGAAAGTGAAACTTAAAGCTGGAAGTGAAGAGCTACATCACCTGGAGGGACCTTTGGCCGGCGAGGCAGATGTGGGGCTGCAGAAGTACCCCAGGACCTCAGGGAGCGTACCGTGTC
Organism: Carlito syrichta; assembly: GCF_000164805.1. Lineage (NCBI taxonomy): Eukaryota > Metazoa > Chordata > Mammalia > Primates > Tarsiidae > Carlito > Carlito syrichta. The sequence goes on along the minus strand of NW_007233330.1, from coordinate 47,238 downwards.
CTACAGGTCAGCCAGTAATTCTGCCGTGGATAACTCTTCTGACCTTCTGTGGACACATCTGTGGAGATGATGTGTGCCAAGAATTCCACCCGGAATAGACCAAAGGCTAGTGTTGCAGTCTGGATGCAGAATGGTGCCCACAGAGACTGGTCCTTGCTGGGTGGTCTGGCGCAGGGTGTTGTTCCAGTTCAAAAGAGTAAGTTGGAAAATTGCCTACATACACATTCATGAAACAGTCTAATGTGCTCCGAAGGAAATCATTCATAAAGCACTGCATTCTGAGGCATCGGTACACTATCCAAGCATCAAAATATAATATTTAAATTTATTTTATTACTTGTTCGTTCATTCAACAAGTATTGATCTACTGCCAACCATGTGCCAGGCACCCTCCTAAACTGAGGCTCAAAGATGAACGTGACACAGTTCCTGCCCTCAGAGAGCTCCAATTTCAAGGGAGAGACAGATACACTAAAGGGTGATTGTAAAAGAAGGTGGGGCCCAGGTGCGGTAGCTCAAGCCTGTAATCCCAGCACTTTGGGAGGCTGAGGCGAGAGGATTGCCTGAGCCCACGGATTCGAGAACAGCCTGGGCAACTTGGCAAGACCTCATCTCTACAATGAATCAAAAAAATTAGCTGGGCATGGTAGTTCGCTCCTGTTCAGGCTACTTGGAAGGCTGGGGCAGAAGGATTGCCTGAGCCCAGCAGGTCTGTCAGTGCTGGGGTGGCCGTGAGGGTGCCACTGCACTTCAACCTGGGCAACGGAACGAGTGTCCGACTCAAAAGAAAAAGGAGGTGGGATATTATTGACAATTTTAAAGCAGCAGAGGATGTTACTGGAGCACCAAGAAAGGACAACTAAACCAGTCTGGTGTGTGGATGGTTTCAGGGAGGTTTCTTGGAAAAGGTAGTTCTTGCAGTGAGTCTTAAAAGAGAAACTGTATAGTATCTGGCAAAATATAGGTGGAAAACACTCCATGCAAGGAAGTTGGTGAAGTAAAGCACCAAGCAGCAATTTTTGAGGTCATGAATTTTATTGTTGGTAGAATACAGTCAAGATGAGCATAATGTGTCCATAAGGTAATCTTCCCTGTCCAAAATTATAGCCATGTTGTTTTCGCTCGAGTTCTAACATAACAAAACAAAAGCCCAAAACCCAAAAGAGTTCTAATTTGGTGTGATTTGCAAGTATCCATAATTTGAGTAATAAATCAGGGCTCGAGTGATGAAACTTGAGTATGTACTAGTCATGTCAACAAAATAACTCCCTGCTCTGTTTCTGGAGAAAGAAGCTTGTGACTTGGGAAGTAGCACCTGATTTCTGCAGGGAGAAGACCGCCAAATTAGACAGAAATGTAATTGGGACCACCACTTCTGCGTCTTTTGAATGGAGGTACTCATCTCTGACCTCTGTCCTGGTTTGTGATACTGCTTTTGATTTACTGTCTTGGTCTGTGGGACAAGAGCAGATTCAGAGGCTTCCATTTGGCTTTCTCCATTATGATAGCTCTTACTCCAAAGGCTGAGGACTCAGTGGTAGCAGGGACGGGGAGCTCCACCAGCCTGTATGTCAATTCCAATCATAAACTAGAGAGTTGAGGAAATGACCACTGGGTCCATAGACCTTGTAAGCCAGATATTTGTTAACCAAAACTCCATTATTACCTAACATCCGTACGTTCCCCCTCCAATAACCGGGCTGTGATGATGCTTTGGGTCCTGGGAATCAATGTCAACTCAAGCCCTGTGTCCTTGATATGTCTGGGTATTCCCCTTTTCCCAGGGTATCCAGTCACCCAAGCATATGGCCATTGGTCCCTTTGGGGAAAACTGGGGAAATCATCACAGCATATATTTATTGCCGGCCACAGTGTTCTGCCGTCCAGGGATCCCTTAAAGTTAAGAGGTTTGGGAACTGAAAATTGGCTCAACTTCAGAAACTGAGCAAGACACTTTAACTTTTAGTTGGGTGACTGTTCTCAACCTCTTGGTCTTCCATTCTTGTTCTTTTTCTGGTTGTAGAGGTTATGCAGCAACCTCGTTGGCTACGGGTCTATTTTGCACCTTGGGGATGTCATGTTCCGTTAGCCAGCAACACGATTCCCTATCTGTAAAGACCCTTGACTATCTCTCCAACCTTGCATGTAATTATGGTAATTGCAGCATCCTGGCTTTGGAGGCTAAGGACCCCTACCTAGCCTCTATTACTTTTGGACCCAGCATCTCCATGAATATTAATGAGTGCAGCTCTGTGATTGCTTCCTCTGTGGTCAGTCCCAGCCTGCCAAGAAGAGCCACTGTGGACTTCTCTCTTAGTGATGCTCATGCCCCTCTCTCACCAATGCATTCTTAATGACCTCACTGAATGCTATATTCTCTAGGTTTTATGCAGAAAATAATTTCCTGGTCTCATAATACATTGGTTTCGGCATACCCACTTCCCTCACCTTTTCATTTCTTCCTCTACCACCAGCCAGGGCAACCCAGGCATTTCCACTTCTCTCAGAATTGGCCATATCTAGCTGCTCTAGCAGTGAGTAGAGCATTTCCTGGGGTCTTTGCCGGGGTATTAAATATAATGCACCAAGAAAGTGTCCTCAGTAAGCCAACAAATTTTCACTTATTTGATCTTACATTCTCGATCCCTTGATTTGTACCTTTTACCTGTCTGGGTCCAATCAGGAAATGGAAACTGCAATGTAATGTGAACAAGTTTTAAATACAAGGAATGATTAAACTATGATAGGGGTGTAACTAGAAATATGCAAAAATGACCCTAAAGTGAACCCTAAGACTGAGGAAACATAAGGAAGGAGCAACTTGGAAAGGAGGTGTCCTCCCCAAAGGCTAGGGTTCTGACCTCATTGGAGTGGCTAAGATATTTGCTGGTTTTCGGGGGGCCAGAGTTGGTTGGCCAATGTCAGGTGGCAGGAAACAGCTCTTTGAAGTACAGGTTAGCTGAGGCTGGTGGGTGGGCATGAAGAAGGAGTTGGGATGCCCTTGCCAGGGTAAGTCCTGGGGTGCACAGTGTTGACCACAGGAAGACCGCAGCAGGGTGGTCACTAAGTTCAGCCAAGGGCTGTGAGGTCTTCAGGGGAAATCTTTGAGCTTCCATATGCATTTGTGTAAGTGTACAAGAAAGCCCATGCAGCAACAGAACCACTCCATTCTTCTTTCTAACAAGATCGAGCTATCATTATAGGTGAAGAAGTGCTCTTTACCCCTCTCCAAAATGAAAGACACAGCTCCAGTAGTCTCAGGGAACTCTGCAGAATACCATCTTCAGGGCCATCCATCTAGGCATCCTAACCTATATTGCAGGGTCTCAGGTTTTCCCAAACAGGATCCTTAGCAGACTTGCCTTGGGTGAACATTGAAGAATTGCTGGAGCTCTGAGATTCAACTTTTGGAGCTCCAGTCTATTGTTCGCCTGTGCCTGCTCTTCCACTTCAGGAGATAAGGGCCTCTTTGTAAGCTACCAAAGCTGTGTTCTGACTCATACTTACCTTTAGTTGCCTGTTAAAGACTCACAGTTTTTCATCCTCCTTCTGTAGGGTATCAAAACAACTTACAGTGACAGCCACTTCTACTACTCTTACAGTTGATATTACCTGAATTGTTTCATCTGCTAGGGTGAGTACTTTCATTCAGATATTTCTCAGACAACACTAGTGAAATCATTGGAACTGGGCTGCCAACCTGTGCCAGGGACTATCTGTGCCCCTCCCACCACTCAGGATGGCATCATCTTTGCCTTTGGGCCATGAGTAAGCCGATCTCATATTCTCATTTTACCACCTGTTTTTTTCCGGTCACCCTCATTGGTTCATGCCTGTTGAGAAGCAGATGGCGAGATGGAATATGCCGAGTATAGGGAGCTGGGGAAGGTGATGAGAGACTTTAGATCACAATGGAGGGTGAACATCTATGGCATGTGAGAGAGAAGGAAGGTGGATTGGAAAGGAGGAGTATTAGACTGCAGTGTGTTGCAGGAAAGCTTCTTCCAGGCCCATGTGGAGTCCTCAAGCCAGCATCACCCATTAGAGAACCCCACATCTTGCCAGATTGGGCCTGTCTGAGCTCATTCATTGACCGGATGCAGCGTATGTGAGGTGTGGCCTCAGTGAAAACGGGTGGATCCAGAAAGACAGCAAAGGGGGAGGGACATGAGTTCATTGTGCTCCCAACAGTTTTGTGAACCTGAGCTGTGCATTGCTGCCTCTGGCAGTCTGCAGCATGGAACAAGTTTTCCAGCACTCACCAAGCGATTGGTTAATGGGTCAAGGCACTGAGCGTTCGAGGCAGCGGTCGCTTGGGTCTGAAGCAGCTTCAGTGGGAGGTATAAAAGATCGGGAAGAGACTGGGGCTTCGTGGGGTCCCAGGACGAACAGTGTCCTGACTCCCCCCAGCAGATGTGGGGCTAGGTCAGGAGCTGTAGCGGACAGGAGTGGTGGTTGATGAGTCTGCAAAGGTGGGCATGAGGACCTAGCCTCATCAGGATCGGGCCTCACCAACTGAGCTGTCACTTTTAAGCAGTGATACTGAGACTCGGAATCAGGCAGACAGTACGAAGTAAGTGGTTTAGAGTTTGGCATCTTGAGTCAAGTATTGGATCTGAGTCATTGTTTATCTACCAGCAAAGTTGGAGTGATAATGGTGCTGATCTCAGAGGGATCTGTGATAAACATCAAGTAAGCTCATGTACGTGAAGCTCAGCACAAACTGTGACCTATCACCTGCAAGAGATTTCCACTGTGAAATAAATATCCATCCGTTAATTAAAAAGACTAGAACCATTTCACAACTGTAAAGATTGAGGAAATGAAGGAGTAGAAACAAAAAGATAAAGTCGAAGATCAGAACATTTCACTGATCACATGCTTCTCCTAGGAGGTTTCATATTGAAAATAGATAGCTCAGTATGTCTTGGTCCAAAAGAAATGTCTTGTAATTCACTGAATTTATAGGGAGACAGCAGCGAACAAGTTGATTAAAATCTCCACAAGGGGGCTTACCTTCTTGTGAGGGTAAGGCTGTGCTCCCTCCTTTCTGCAGAAACCCCCTCTGTTCGTATTATAGAATCTCTCTGCAAAGATGGGTTCACCTGTAGAAGGGAGGCTATGGTGGGTGTCAAGAAGGGTAGGAGAAAGAAACCGCATCCCTTGCAATCCCCACTGGGTTCTTTCTCAAAATTTTCTTCCTCCTCAGGAGACACAGTATAGTGGTTGAAAGTGTGAGCCCTGCCTTGACTTGCATTTTGCGTTCCCCCACCAGAGCGCAGTTGCGTGTCCTGGGTACGTTCTGTGCTGCTTGGAATTCAGTGGCCTCTCCAAACCTGTTTTTCACTCTTCTCCAACTTGTCTGTAGCCTGGAGGCTGGCTTCTAAGTCGGCATCGCCGAGTTCTCGGGCCCTCTGATTTAGAGTCAAGATCAGCCAGTGGGAGATGCTTTGGGAGATGCTTCAGGAGACTTTAATCAGCGTGTTCGCTGCCATCTTCCTATAACTTCAGTGAGTTGCAAGAAATGGCTTTTGGACTGAGACATACTGAGCTACCTATTTTCAATATGAAACCTCCTAGAAGAAGAATGTGATCCCAGAGAGGAAGGAGAGAGGTCAGGGTATTTATTCTCCCAGCCATTTGTCCGCCAGGCCACAGTTTGGCAGTGACTGTGTCCTCTATCAAAGGTTTCAGCTGCTGTTGGCTGGTCTTGCCATGTCCCAGCCTGGGACAGTAAGAACTTCCTGATGGTGTTAGCCCCTTACCACTGCTTGCTGGTTTCCTTTAACTGTGCCCACAATTTTGTAAATAGTCCCTTCATTAAACTCTCTTTATTTGCCCCTTTTGAAGGTGCCATCTGTTTCCTGCTGGGATGGATTCCATCTGTTGCAATTGTCTTTTATCTCTCAATCTGTTTCCTCATTTATAAAACAGGGAAAATAATGGCATTTACATCATAACATTTTTGTGACGGTTAAGTGAGGTAATATAGGGAAAATTCTTAGCACAGAGCCTAAAACATAGCAAGCATTCAATGAATATTAGTTATCATTCTGTTTACTGTTTTATTAGTGTGATTATCATTTGTCATCAGGACCCAGTCGTTGGAACTGGGATAAGAATGCTGAGAGCTAGCCTGTCAACCCAAACTTCAGCACAAGTCAGGATACTTGGCAACATCTAAGGGCAACCAAAGGTTGGGTCTTACTAGGACCCCTACATGATAAATCTACCTTTGCCAATATCCTGTGATTGATAAAACTCACTGCAGGTTTATTCTGATGATCATTATTTCTGAGTGCATTTATAAGCCGAAGGTTAGTGCTATTTCTGCCTATGTATCCCTTGATACAAATCAAGCTAATTTAGAGAAGGAATTCTTAATCAGTAGCATGAGGTAGAGGAAAAAAATCCTTTAAAGACATACAAAGGCATTACTACAACGTAGAGAAACAAAGCTATTTCATTCTAAATACTTTACAATATATGACAGTGAAAAGAAAAAGAAACTAATACCATTTGCCTATATAATCTATGTAATTATTTTCATGATTTCACTGTGGCTTGGATCAGTTCTTCTGGCCATTTAGGAAATAATAGTCCTAATGAGCCTGAATTGCAGATTTTATCTCCATGTAAGCTTCGTAGCACAGATTAATATTCTGCTCTATGATTAAGAACTGTACTTATAGCATTATATTCCATATTTCAAGTGCATGATGATTACCACAAGACAAATGAGAACATGGAGGGAGAGTATGGTACCAATCGCTTCCCACTAGTGGCAGAAAACTCCATGTGCATGCTTTTCTGGGAGTAGACACACAGTATTATTTTTCTATGCAAAGGGCTAATTTTGTGTGTGTCTGACTGTGATAAGTTATCGTGTAAAGAAAAAAATAATGTAACAACCATCCAAGTTCTAGTGATGCTCCATTACTAATTCTAGTAATGCACCATTAGTGTCTGTGTTAGAGCCCTAGGGCCATAACTACCACTTGGATGGCTTGGAACTACAGAAATTGATCCCGTCACAGTTTTTAAGGCTAGCAGTGCCAAATCAAGGTGTCAGCAGGGCCAGGATCTCCCTGGAGGTCCCAGGGGAGACCCTTCTCTGCTGCTGGTAGTTCCCTACAGTCCTTGGCTTTCTTGACTTGTGTCAGCACAGTCTCAATCTCTGACGTCATCTTCACGTGGTAATCTGCTTCTGTGTCTGTGTTTAAGTCTCCTTATTCCCATGAGGGTACCAATCATATTGGACCTAGAGCCTACCCTAATCCAGTATCTCCTCATCTCAACTTGATTACCTCTGCAAAGGTCTTTTTCCAAATATAGTCGCATTCACAGCTTCCGGGTGGACATGCATTTTTCAGGGGATGCTATTCAACTTATTATAATATTCATCACCCCAACTACTTGAGGTCTGATTCACCTCTTTGTGGTTTCTTTTAGGCTCTTGCTTTCCTTTCTTCTTTGTCATTTGATTTCCATCTTTTATTGAGCCTTTCTTATTTTCTTTCTTTTTTGAAAAAATGTTTTACTGATCCATAGTAGGAAGATATAAGTGACATCGTTTTAATGATTACACAGTGGACAGGCTTTGTTTGTGGGGCAAGTAGCTGTGTCTCCTCCTCCCACCCATCACCACCTTCGTGTGACAGGGACTCATATACTTACTATCCCTTTGCTACGTGGTAGAAATGGGTTGATGGGGGAAAGGGATTTCAGCGAATTATGAGCCATCAGCAGGCTTCTCCAGATGGCTTGCAGTAGTCTACAGACCTCAGTGAGATGTCCTGCCAGGTAGTTCTGTTTCTCTTGCCCACCCCACACCTTTTGCCTTCAGAGTGTTTTCTTCCCTTGAGTTCCTCTTCATAGGACACCTTGGCAAACAGATGTTCTTTGGGCCCCACGTAATGTACTTTTAAAAATCCCACAATTCCTTTCCCATTTCCCAGCATATGTAATTGAACATATAGAACTGATGGACTGTTGGGCAGAGAGGAAACTAAAGCAGAGAGAAAGAATGTTCCTGCTTTTCCAACCCCTCTCTGCTCAGCCTCTTCTTAATCCAGGAAGGGTATAGAGCCTACCCTAATCCAGTATGACCTCAGCTTAACTTGATGATCTCTGCATAGATCCTTTTCCAAGTATAGTCACATTCACGGGTTCTGGGTGGACGTGCATTTTTCAGAGGACACTGTTCAATTTGTTATTGTGTCACTCTAACTACTTGAGGTCTTCCCCAAGCAAGGATTGTTCCAAATCTGGGATGACTGCTTGGTGATCAGGATCACTGTGTTCATAACCACCATCACTCATGGACTCTTTGCTGTACCCCTGCATCTTGCTACTGGTGCAGCAAGCGGGCCAGGTACTGTCCCCTTCCCTCTCCAAACATATCTGCCCTTGTTGGTCGTGGCTTTAATTTCGGTGCCATCTGACTAGCCAGAAGATGGCAGATGCCTAATATGAAATAGTGTTTGGGGATAAAAAGAGGCTCCATTTATTTGTTCAGATTGGGTTGAATAAAGAGTCTAAACTAGAGTCGATTGGGCAACAGTAAGTCAATTTAAAAAAACCAGCTAGCACTTTGCACTTTGCTTTCCTTTTGGCTATTGGGGTGTGGGAGGGGCAGCAGGAATCTGAGGAGGGATGACTGTCCGAGCAGAATATGTGCATTTTGCGCCCTGTACCCAAATGTCATCTACACCCCAGCAGCACGTCTAACAAGTATGCTACAAGCATCGTCTCAAATAAGAGAGCTGGGTTTATTGACTGCCTTAACTTATTCAGGTCATTCGCTGGCTCAGGTAATTGGGAATTGGCCCATGGTATGATCCTAGGCAGGTCATTTCAAGGATGAAATTATGTTTACACTGTTTCTGAAGTATGAGAAGCATGCCTGTGAATGCAGCTTTGCACTTAATCGTTGCATTGATGAACAATAAAAGAGCATACACATAATTGCTTATGTCTCTGTCTAATGTGATACTAGCTGGTCACTGGATCCTAGTGCGTGGACGAGTGGGACCCTCAAAAAATGAAATTTTTTTGGGAGAGCGGGCCTCTTGGAGTCCAGGCTTCCTCCACTAGGCAAGTGTTCTAGGAACCCATCAGCCTCAGTGGACCAGCTAGGGTTGTTATGAGGGCTGCGTTTGGCTTCAGTGAATTTGTTTGGAGATTCTTTCAGGGTGTTCGCCCATTTCATGGTGGGTGGTTTGCAAGCACACCTGCCTGCGTCGCTCTGAGTGTTCGGCAGTTTTTGACCAAAAACGACATGGCCCGCCCTCCCTATCCGCCTGATCTCACTCTGAGCAACTTTTTTTGATTGTCGTTTCCCAGATGAAAAAGCCCTCAAAAGGAAATGTTTTGCCAGCGAGGAAGAGGTGAAGCAAAAAAATGGCAGAAGCACTGAAAGGCATCAAAGCTGCCAAATTCAAAAACTGTTCTGAGCAGTGGGAAAAGCATCTTGCTAGGTGTATTGCATCAAGTGGAGAGTCCTTTGAAAGGGACTTATATTTAAATATGTAACTGTACGTACACAATTTTTTATAAATAAATTTCAGGGTTTTTTTGGGTCCCCCTCATAATACTTCATTATTATGAGACACGACATTCTTAGTAGTATTAGTGAAATACGCTTATTCATTGATGAACTTAGAGATTATGACAATATTTCACATCCTATGTCATTAATTGAATAGATATTGAAATCTAGTTCTTGTGTTCATTACCTTTCTTGACTTTGTCCATCATTACATGTGAACATTGTTATAATTATAAAGGACCTTATTTATTAAAAACCTCCTACAGGATCATGAATTAAATTTGGAATTGAATTTGGATTAGGAAATGTGGCTTATTTCGAGTTAGACCAGCATGTACATTAAACTTCAGATACCACTAAAACCATGTTAACCATCTTTCATGGCATTGTCTAAACAGAGCTAATTTTAAAATTTAGATACATAAAATTTTGACATAAATTTTATTGTTTATTGTTTTATTTCCCAAGAATAAGAGTATAATATTTTTAAATAATTAAAATGCTATTTATATCCAATTTTAGAAACTTGGTTATTCATTTAGCATTTTTATTGTTCCAAAGAAACCCATTAATATAAGGATTATTAGAAATTCTTATAAATAAAATTATTCAAGATATTTTGTCACAGATAGGGTACAATTATTACCTGTGAGTATAACCACGGCTGACAAATGATTTAGGTAAAAATGTTCAATAAATTGAAAAGTCAGAAGCATGTTCCTTGTGTGGCCTTTGCTCCAGAACTGGAGCGTACTCTTTGATAGGACAAACTCTTACTTGTTTTTTCCCGTCAGAACATGGATAACGTGTTGCTCCAAGGCCGTTAGTAAGAGTGCATTAGTAATCACTTATCCATCAGGCTATAAAAGGTAAAGTTGTTATATGACTTTTACTTCCATTATTTGGAAGTGTTTATTACACGTATGTCCTGTGATTTATTTTACCTCTTTGTGGCATTGTCAGTGAACCTTCAGGAAACAACACGGTGTAGCTTCATTTTGGATCTGAGAAAGCAAAACCTGTATCTGGGGTCCAGGGGAGTGAGCCCGAGGGAAACGAAAGCCCACAAAAATTAAATACTTATCCATGGAGACCCCGAAAATCATCAGACCCAAATACTCTGACTCCTGACACAAGTCCTCTCTTTGCTTTCATTTATGGTGCATTTACGATGCCTTCTGTGGCACCTTCTGAAAGTACCTTCTCACTGTGGCTTTGGCGTGACTAGATTGATTGAGGCTGTTAAACGGACTTTGAAATGCACGCTCTACTTTGTGGTGGTGTTAGGCACATTCAGACGTAAAATCTGAACTGCAGCCTCATGATCACATACTGACTTTAATACTTTTGGACAAGTTTAACTTAATGTCACTAGAAATTCCTTGCACGGTTCGCGAGCAACAGGCAACCCCCAAATTAATCTTAGTTCATTACAACCTCTCGTCTCTTCTAGGACATCTGAGCTGGATTCCCCTCTCTGCCACCCCCCCCCCCCCGTTTATGCTGTCTCATCTCTTAATAATTGAAAGAAATAGTTAACTCTATGAAAATGAAGGTTACAACTGAAGCAGGCAAAACGTTATTCAAGGAGTGTTTGGACTGCTTTTTCTCGGCTGAATTGCTCCAGGTGAGTTGGCTGCAACGTTCTCAACTCACTGCTGAAGAGATTGTCTGAAATCTGCCAGCCCACCCCATTCTTACTTTAGGGTCCTGTGCTACTGAGGTTCCTCTCATGGCATAAGCATTGTTCTTCCTTGTATCCATGCCTGTTTTTCTAAGACCTTTTATACAATAGCCTCAGAACTCTGGTTGCAATTAGAGTTTTGATTAGCTGTCAGTGATGTCATAGCCATGCTTATTTTAAATCCACTGTGCTAAGTGTTTTCCTTTTCTTAATGTACTGTAGAAATTCCATTTCTTGACAGCAATAAGACACTTCAGGCAATGTGTTTCAGGGCCAATATTGCACTTCTCATGAAGTTAAGACACTTGGCCTTCAGCCTCATGACTTATAACACAATCTGAGTTATGCAATAATCACCCAGATATATGCATGGCCTGTTGTGTTTTATTGCTTCAATGGAACCTGCCCCAATGCCTCATCCACTGTCAAGGTGGGAATATAGCCCTGAATGACTGCTCAGAATCCCACTGGGAGTTGCATTTGGTCATATCTCTTTCAGCCGTTCGGGGGTGCACTGAAACTCTGGCGACCTAACATACATTTACCACACAACAGAAACCAAACTCTCCAGCGTCCCAGGTCTCACTGCCAGACTGCCTAACTTACTTTGCCAAATATCTCCCCCTCAACACATTTATTGAACTTTAAAACAGCAGAACAGCATTGAATGAAGTCCAGTAATTTTTATAGGATATATTTTAGTCACTAGACTTTGAAGACTATTCCAACATTAATTATAAAGTTTCTGTGTCTGGATAACATATTGTTAACAGTTATTTTGCAAGTGCTAATGGCGAGATGGAAGATTTCCAGTAATTTTATTGAGGAAGTGGCAATTAAAATTTTGAGCACTATAGTGTACATACAAAATAAAAATAACTTTGCAAACACTGTACTATACTTTATGACAAAAATGGAGAACTACTTTTACTTTTTCAGATACATTTGATGATTTTGCACTTCCACCTCTTTTTTGTTCAGCAAGGATTAAGAGGGCTCTTTTTTTGTTTTTTGTTAAGGCTAAAAAGCAGCGTAAAATGCCAGAGTCCTGGGCCGGTTTGATATTGTTTACTACCCCATTATGAAATGATTTCAAGACAAGTTGTTACCCATATTCCTTTCAATAGCAAATATCATGAAAATGAGATCATTGGCTTGGTGTGACAATTTATGACTGTAGAAATGCACGAGCTGTCTTTTCGAAAGACTTTCAAGACCTCCTCTAGCATGGTTTTCCCTCCAGAGCTCTCTTGTGTGACCACCCATCTTCCAGACTCACCCTACCGCAGTCAGCCAACAGCTCTGAGTCATTAGCTTGTCAGAACCTTGGGAGCAGAATGATGGACAGCAGGAGGCAGCAGGCAGGAGGCCTGAAGGCCTGTGGACTCCAGGTCCAAGAGTCTGTCCTCTTCACCACACTGCTTCTGATCATTCTAAATTTAGAGTGAAAAAAATTTAATTACAGAATTAAGACCATTGGCATCAAGGCAAACTGACTTTCTGGCAATAGTTTAGTGCTATTGTATTTCGACAAGATCAAGCACATCCAGGATTGTACGACTTTAGATGAATGCTATTGTATTTTGACAGATAATTTAGAATAAGAGTATAGCTGCTTTGCAACTACTTGATTGCTATTTTCTTATGTAGGCATATCTTGACTGCCGTGTATCATAGGCCAAGGTTTCTCTCATCCATTTGGTGAAATATTTTCTTTTAACTGAAGAGTAATCTGTATTTTTGGAGTGCTTGCCAACATTGGCTAATGAAATCAACACTATCTACACAATAATATTACTGAATGAAGTCTCTTGCAAAAATATTTTCCTTAAGATTCCACTTTTCTGGAATTCATGTTATATATTTCCCTTAGTCTTTCTTTGCGGGACATTTCCTAAAAACACCCTTTTCTCTGAAAGGTCATACAAGAGCAGTGGCATCAGGGATTAACTAGGTCTTCTCTTCTCACTCAAGAACGATAAATACACAGAAACGAAATTATCCAGCAGTTTTAATTCACTTATGCGAAATCAAAGAGATTTTTCAAAATTCTTTCAAGAGTCAATACTCAGAAAGGGAATCACTCCCATTAATGGGGTCTTCCTTTTTAGCAAATGCGTGTATGGGATTAATTCTTATATTTTCACGGTACTTTATTTACCCATTTTTATGAACTCTAAATATTAAAGAAGGTTATTATATTATTCTTTTGCTTTCTTAACTATTTTGTTTAATAGCACATCAAGGGCCTGTGAATTTTAGTTAAATAATTTATTTCTAGAGATTCACAATCTAACCTAACTGTGATACTTCTTTAAGCTGCCATCCTATGAGAGGGTTTATTATGTGTTGATTTATTACTTCTTATGAAAAGATTCATCATTTGTTATTTATTCTTAGTAGATATTCTTGATTCATAATCAGTGTATATATTACTTCTCCACTTTTACGTCTGTGAGGAGGTAAACATATCGTTTTCTTCTTTTTATGCTCAAAATGTTATAGTGTCTTCATCTAATTCATGCTCAACAAAATGTTCACGAGCTGGTGGAAAGCTAAAGATATGAATTTAATTCGTCACATATATTTTTCTTCAAAAAAACTAATTCTCTTTCTTGAGTTACAAAAGCCTTGTATTTAGGAGCAAAATATTGATTATTGGTGCACCTAAATGACACTGGAAACATTTTATTTTCCAACAGATTTTTAACACCGATAAACTAATACAACAGAGCATGGAAAAGAGAGAGGGGCTTCTGGATAAGAATCAATCTAAGGGGATGGATGGTACATTTTGATTGGATTTCAGCCTAATGTCAGGTTTTTATTTTGCTAACATACTTCAAAGAATATGTACAAGATTGATATTAAAACACACAGTTTTAAAGCTAAATATAAAACTTGTATAAACAGAATTTGGTTTCAAGAAATAAAATAGTTTCCTGTTGGCAGATAGGCCACCTGGGAGCCAATTAGTAAATTCTTCATCTAAATTATGCATTATGTCTTGAAAGCATTAGTTTCCAAAAGGTGTGTGATTTATCCCCAGAATGGATGTAACTAGTCTGCAGTTGGATGAGTATCCCTGAAAAAACCTCTGAGTAATTGCTACCTTTCAGGAATCACTGGAAAGAACGATAGTTACCTGTTACTGACGCTGAAAGTTTTTGTGACTGATGCTCCAGAAATTTTGCCTCCTTCCTCTTGATTCCTTTCTGCATCTTGTGGTTCTTTGGCTGTTCTGTCAGAGATGAAGTAACTTTTAGGAATCACCACACGGTTTTCCCTAGAGGTTGGATTAGTTTGCACTCTCAGCAACAGTGTAGAAGCGTTCCTTTTTCTCTGCCTCCTCGCCAGCGTCTGTTGTTTTTTGATTTATTAATGATGGTCCTCTTTACTGGAGTTAGGTGGTATCTCATTGTAGTTTTGATTCGCATTTCTCTGATGATTAGTGAGGTTGAGTATTTTTTCATGTATCTGTTGGCTGCTTGTATGTCTTCTTTTGAAAATATCTATTCATGTCCTTTGCCCACTTTTTAATAGGGTTGTTTGTTTTTTTTCTTTTGCTTCATTTGAGTTCCTTGTAGATCCTAGACATTAGGCCTTTGCCAGATATATAATTCACAAATATTTTTTTCCCATTCTGTGGTCCATCTCTTTAGTCTCTTGATGGTTTTTGTCGCTGTGCAAAAGCTTTTCAGTTTGATGCCAAAGGTGCCACAAGGCGCCACTTGTCCATCTTAGCTTTCATGGCATTCACTTTGGGGAATTTGGTCAAGAATTTGTTGCCTACTCCAATGTGCATAAGGGTGTTTTCATTGACCTTCAATACAATCCAGCAATACCTCACCATAATATACCTGGAGGAACATAAATCGTTCTCCAAAAAAGACACCTGCACTCATGTATTTATTGTCACACTATTCACCATAGTAAAAACATGGACCCAACCTTACTGCCCATCAAAAGTGGACTGGATAAAGAAAATTTGGTACATGTACACCACGGAGTATTACGCAGCCATAATGAGGAACAAAATAACGGGCTTTGCAGAAAATTGGATGAAGTCGGAAACCATCACACTTAGTGATCTATCATAGAAACGAAGAACTGAATACCACATATTCTCACTCATAAGTGCGACCTGAACATATTAGCACAAAGGAGGGAGCCGTAGTCACTGGGCATTGCCAGGGAGGGAGAGAGAGAGGTGGGCGTGTACCAGCAGAAAGGGTACTGGTCTTACACCGGGGAAGTGAAAGCCAGTTGGAGGCCCAAACTTCACCTGCTTGCACTCTTCCTGTTCAGGTAATCTTTACTTGTACCCCACATCTCTATAGTAAAATAAAACTTAATTTTAAAAAATGAGGTATCAAGGTTTGGACTAGATTCATTGTAGCCGATGAGAGGCAGAGTTCCTAGATTATGATGGTCTGGGCTGACAGATCTAGGTTTGATTGCTGCTTTGTTGTCTAGGTGAAGTTAGAAAATAACTTAAATTCCCTGAAGTTCAGTTTCCTTATAATGGGAGTGAAATATCAGCTTCAGAGTTATTGTGAGACTTAAATGAGAAGGTATTTGACATGTCCTTGGCATGGGGCTTTCATACATGATCGATCATGGGACGTTTGCTTTGATTTGTTTGCTTGGTAATGTTGTTTGGTTTGTACTAATTCATATGTCCTGAGTTCTGTTCCCTTACAGGAATGGGAGAGCATGTCCAAGACCATAGAGTGAGGGGAAAAGCAAACAAACTTGAACCTCTGCACAACTTTAGAACTTCCGCATCCTAGATACAGAGCTCCCCAGTGATTGGCAGAAAAGTTATAGGATTCAAAATCTTGTGTTAGAATTGGAAATTGGAAGCCTAATGAGGGGATATAATTCAAGGACCAGTGATAAGGAAGAAACTCCAATGAGAGTAACCTAAAGTATGAGAGTGATAGTTAATATTTATTGAGTCTTCACCATAGACAAAGCACTATATAGAGTCTTTTTATTAGTGTTAAAAAGAAAAGCCTTAGACAAATTAAATTTAACAGGGTTTGACTAAACAAAGAACAATTCACGAATTGTTACTCGCCTGCGTGTTACAAGAATATAGTCTGTTTATGTATCCAGCTAGGCTACAGTTTACTATGTAGGAGAAAACTTTTAAGCTGAATTTAAAATATGTAAGGAGGAAGCTTTAGGCTAAACTTAATTTTAACGCCAGAAGCCATCGCATCTGAACATCACGGCAATTGTGGATCTAGACACTACTGTTATCTCATTATATAGATTAGAAAAGTAAAGATCAAGTATTTGAGGAATTTACCTCTGGGCTTTCCAGGTGTAGATGGCTTCCCTGTGCCATATTGCTTCTAAACAGAATGTCAAGATAATTACAGTTTAGTAACTGAAAGGACAAACTACATCTTCAGGATGTATTAAAAATAAGAGCCATCGTTTGGTTTGGTTTTGCTTTGTTTTGCTTTCATGGAAAGGACTCTTTACGCCAGTGACTCATTTGTTTTGCGAGGTTGTCAGATTATCTTGGAAGAAAATATCTGAAGACGTTCTTATGAAAAGCATACAAGCTATGATAAAGACTTCTAGATGATCAGCAAAAACTTTTCTTCTTGCTGTAAAAAACCAGACATCTCCTAGGCTCTCCTACACTTGGATGCAGTCAGGTGACTGAGTTCTACCCAGTGGAATGTGAGTAGAAGTGACATGGAGCATTTCTGGGCCAGGTGTATAAAAACTTCCCATTACATATCCTCTCTCCTCCTTTTCTTCACAAGAATCGGCAGAGAGGAGCATAGCAGCCTTGACAGCCATGTGTTAAAGCCGGGGGAGCCCCAGGACCAAATCGTTAGTATTCACAAGGGATCCTCAACTTACCAAGGATACGCATTTTATCTGTACATGAGTGACAAATGAGTGAGCCCCACCATCAGCTTTGAATTGGGTTTAGAACATAGTTTGGCTTAGAAAATTTGGGTTGAGTTTGTTTGTTAGAGCAGTAAGAATGCCTTAACTAATTTTTCGTTTAATTAGAATCTTGTGTAGATGCATTTTCTCTCAAAATACTTTACTTATGACTATTAGTCAAAGTAGTTTGTCAGCTTTCAGTGATGTCGCTGAAAATGAGTGAAAAAAATCACTTTGAGTGAATGTCTATCTGTCTGACCATGTTGTAATGTTATCATTTGCTGTTCTCTGCCATCCTTGAATTTACTAAAAGACACAAACAGGCCTGTCCAGTTTCAATTTGTCTTTTACTGAGGTCCACATATCCTGGCTGTCTCTCCATCCCCCACCACCCCCTGGCAATCCCCACTCTGCCACTGGAATTCTGCCTGAAATGAAACAGCAAAGAGGTCAAGAACTTGGAAGGATTCATATGGGAGAAACCAGGTACAGCTTGATTTAATGTTAATATTTCATATGTTCAGAGAGTGAAGTTTCAGGCTACAAGATAACAGCCCATCATTTTTATGCCTTTCCATCTGTGAAAAGCTGTTCCTCAAAGCACAGTGTATGAACAACCTAGCAGCTTTTCATTTTAGGCACCATATTCTGAAAAAAATGAGATCTTTTGATGCATAACCAGACTTTGAGAATAATTTAGATCTGTAGAGTTTTAGGGCCAGACTCATAAAGAATGCAGATTTTCTCCCTGAAATATATTACTGGGGAAAGGCACAGAACACAAATCTTTAAAGTAATGAAACCTTCGCCTCCTGCATATATAAAACAAAGGTTACACCGTCGACTGTCAGTGAAGAAACAAGGATGCAGATTAAAGAAATGGTGAAATGGGAGTCACAGGGATAGAAGACAATTTTAGAAGGAAGTAAAATATACAGTTCATTTAAATTTAGAGTGAAGTTTTGTTTTTAACAAATTAATAATAATAATAATAAAGATAAACTCCACTGAGCCAAGTCCCGTTGTAAAATAGTAAAGCATAAAGTAGGAGTGGATCCATATTCTCATACTTCTAACAGAGCTCCTGGAATAATGAAAGGTCATAGAAGAATCAGGGAATTTTTCTCTACCTGTCTGTCTTGCTATTACTCCTCTGGCATTGTGAGAAGCATCAGTAGAAACCTTGGATCAGCGTTATCAGGCGCTATCCAGGACCAGGAACAGGTTATATCAGGTACCTAGCTTTCCATTAAGGTACCCAACAATGTCCACAACCTTTGAAACATTGAGGAGACACTTAGGCAAAAAAAGCCCAAGCACTACAGATGGGATTGCTGCCTCTTGTAGTATACTTTTGGTGTCACATTTTCCCATGGGAAAACCTCTTTCTGTGAAGTCAATATGGATAATTCTTTCATTTTACAATTCACAGAGGAGCAACTTTTCAGAAAAGTAGCACTTTTCTGAATTATAGCTGAATCATAACAACATACAAATTCCAAAAAGAATACAGTTAAAATGAATAATCTTTCTTCCAAAATTTATTACATTTCTCCTTGTATGAATTACAAGCTGCTATGATGCACTATTTGAGTGAATTCATAGAATATCTTTAAAAAAAAAAACCTCTTAAGCATAAGGAGATAGACGTCTGTGATGTTTCTTGAGTTGACAACTCACTCAGTATTAATTCAGTCTACTGTGTTCTAGGCCCTAGCTACCGTAAAACCTCGATAAGCTAACAAAACAACACAGCTAACAGTTAGTGGGTATGCCATGAGATTTTGTGAAGGGCTGAATAGCCACCATTTTGTTTAATCTTCACAGTAACCCTATGAAGCGGGTAATGTTAGAATTGTTTTCTAGACAAGGTTCAGAGTGGTTGGCACAGTCATCCACCCAAGCTAGTGAAGGGCAGAGCTCCAGAGTCTGTGGTCTTAATCACCACATGGTAAATCTCCCATGGTCTCTATCTGGGATACTACTCTTCACTCTAGTGCAGGGGACAAGTGTGCAAACAAGTCCTTGTAATGTCTTGGCAAGGTATGACACGACTCTGGAGCACAGCGGAGGGAGAGAATAACTGTGCCCAGCAGAGTGGAGAAAAGAGGTGCTGTTAAACAGCAGTTGTTGGATGGAGAATCAGGACAGACATGGCAAGCAATGGGGCATTGTGTTCAAATCCCAAAAGGCATGAGATGGGGCACTAGTGACAAGATTCTCACCATGGGGGTTAGGCTGGAAAGTTAGGCAGAGGCCAGGTGGTGAAGAATTCTAAATGTGTAACATATTGAAGAGGTCTTTAAGCAGAAAAATTAGGCAGATTCTCTGCCCCCGACCTCCCCAAACTAGGATGTAGTGCAGCCAATGGTCAGAAAGGGACCAAGCTGAATGGTGGGCAGAATGATGATATGTGTACTTTCATTTTTCTCCTTCTGAGGATGTTTTAGTACAGAGAGTGAAAAGGAGCCATATATGCATAATATATAATGATATCTTCTGTGTCTTCGGGGCCTACTGTCAGCTGGTTTGTATGTTTGAAACTTTACACATGTTATTTTACTTAATCATTAGAAAGTATTTTTGCAATTATGCTGCATTCATATTCCACTGATAGATTTCTGTGGGGAAAGACAATGTCCATATCATTGATGGGGAAATGGAGGTGCTGAGAGTTTAAAAAACACATAGTCAAGGAACGAGTTCCAATTAGGTTCTGAACAAAGAAAGCAGAGTTATAGGATATTTGCAACCTTCTGAATGACTTCACTGAGCTGTGTAAGTTTTTGTATGTCTGGTTTTCAGGAAGTCTTATTACTGTTGTAATCACACTTAATATGCAATAAACATTGGTCAGCATGGGTTTTCAGTCTTTTCATTAAAAAAAAAGTAATTTTGCAATTAGAGTCTGTTTGTATCACATTGAACTCCAAGGGAAAATACCCATGACAAGTAGCAAAACACCTAGGTTAGCAGTCATGTCCACAGCAAGTCTGAAGAGGCTGTGTGGCACTATCGCACAAACACAACTTTGGTATTGATTTCTGGAATGACACATTGACTGCTTGTCCCTCTCTGCTGCAGTTCAGCCAGCCTCCAGCCAAATTAGAACAGATTTTGTAAAACCAAACTTTTTCTTTTTGTATTTGCCCTCCATGTAGCACCATTTCTCATATACTTCGGGCTGACCTAAGTTTGGGAAATTTGCCAATCCATTGTCCAGACTTCTTTCCTTATTTTATAACCCATAGGATACTACTGACCAACACAGGAAAACATCTGTTATAAAGAAAGCCAAAAGCTACTAAGAACTTAATAATAGATGGTCACCCAGTCCCTTCAATAGACACTTAAGAGCTAAATATTAAATCCAGTCAACCCAGTTATCTTTAATTAATTATACTCTTTGGGCTAAGGTTGATGCCTTCGTTTGTCTAAATTTTTACAAGGTAAATAGCATAATTTGCCTAACAATTCTACAATTTGGAGTGGAGCTAGAGAGGAGGGGGTGCAGTTAGCAGATACAACACCGCTCTTTTCACTCCTTAGCAGAGGTTTGAAGTTCAGCCAGAGGTCTTGGATAATAGGAGTTTTTAGAGGATATTTAGTGAGGTCCCTATTGGAACGTTATCTATATTGCAAACAACTGTACATCATCTGGTGACCACGGGCAAGTTTCAACTTGGGAAAGACCTCATGCTGATTAGCTTTATGGAAAGTGGAGAGGTCACAATTTGGAGGATGCCAACATACTTCAGTCCCATCAAATCCCACATGTCGGGCAGGATTATCTAGTGGAGGAGTGGAGTTAGGAAGAAAGAGAGAAGCTCTCAAGTCATCTTTGGACACCAGGAGGTTTTCACACCCTCTTCTTGGCTAGGATAGAAAAGGAGGGGGTGGGTTGTGTGGTCTCTTAAAGCTTTTACACACTTGGCTCCTATGCTCTGTCCTTTGCTCTCTCGGGGCGAAGATGGGACACGGGCTCTTCATCCTGCCATGGTGAGAAAGAGTTTCCCAACAGGGACACCTGCTGCCATCATCATGAGGAATTCTCCATGCTTCTTGTATTTGGGTGCAGCTGGTATCACTCCTGTATAGCTGATGAGAGCTCAGTTGGCAGTTCACTTGCTTTGCCAGTCACAACATTTGCAGAAGTGGTTGGACCACTGAAGCTGGGCTTTGGCTCTCCATTTTTATTATTTTAGTTCTTAAAACAAATCTGTCTTGAACTCTTAACTCAGGATTTTTCAAGCTTTTGGGGATACAACCCACAGTCAAAAAAACAATAAAAGTACATTTGATACATATTTACGTACAAACACACAACTTATACAACATTTTCACAAAATAACACTTAGCATTATTTCATGCAACTACACCATGATGTTTTTATCTTTCTATTCTGCTTTATTTTAAATAGGGTGCTAGTTGTGACCTATTCAATTAGTGTTATTACCAACTCTAAGTCATGCTCTGTAGTTTATTTTTTTCCCTCCAAACAACGTTTACCAGTGAAAGAAGAGAGAAAAGAAAGGGAAACATGCCAGAGTTGGCGTGGGTGAAAGAAATTTCTCATACTCTACAGTTTGACAGGCATTATTCACAATATTTAGCCTGATTAGATACTTGTTCATTATTTCATTTTCACTTCTCAAAGAGAATGTAAATACCCTAAGACAAAGAGCACTCCATGAAAGCCTATAGTATTATTACACTACTACAAAAAACTAGTCTGTACTATCTGGAGGGTCTTTGAATGTAGTCTGGGTTCTGGAATTATACTTGAGACTCACAGAATTACAGTACTTTCGCTTAGAACCTAAGTTTTATTTATAGCAAATAGACAGCAACAAAATCTGTCATCATTCTTGGTATTCCATCCTGTTCTCATCCAGTTATGTTTATTGAACTTTAGATTATGGCAAGAGAACTTTTTCATCGTTAGGAGTATATTTTCGTATAAATCTTCCATTAAAAAACATAATTGCTATGCATACTTTGTTAACCAGATTGTCTTTTTCTTGATATTTTTCATACTTAAATATATATTTTTAACCAATTTAATAAAATCAAATTGTTGTGGAAAAAAGTAGGAAGATTCTGGAACTACTTTGAAAAAAACAAAGAACCTTTGAAGGGAAAAACTAATAAGCTTCTCAATAGAAATATTAGTCTATGGGAATTAAATTTCTCTACTAAAGATGATGGCTACTCAAGACATTTACTAAATATTAATGGGAACAAGATGGGAGGTTTACCAGGAGACTGGAGAGAGAGAGAGCAAAAGTGAATATGATACCGGAGGCCTTCTATAAAATAACAGAAATTCTTTGTCATGAAGTAGTTATTAAACATCCCTGAATTTTTATTTTAATAAAAGTCAGGTAGAAAATGCAGACAATAGCCTTGACACAACGAATTTTACTGTCAATCTGTATATCATTAGCACACAGACAAGAGTGAACTTTTAATCTATATTGACAGCCTTGTCCAATGAGAATGTATAAATACTGAAAAGAAAGAGACTTGGGGAGGAGTCCATTGGCGAACACAAGAGAAAATCAGCTCCAAGTTCAATTGACAGATTCTCGTGACACCCACCATGGAGAAGCAAATGCTGAGAAACATGACTCTCTGGAGGAGTATGATGCTCAAAGGGGCTCAAACGTTAAAACAAACTCCAACTCCAAACAACCTAAGAGCAGTCTTGCTGGTTGCTTTTGAGGCAGCGCCCTTTTGGAATCTCATGCAAGCTTCCCATCTGACCTCTCTAGTGCTGCGACTGTGTGAAGCAACGGGAGGTGGGAAGCAGAGGGTGTTCACACAGATATTGCTGGAAGGCTGCTGACCCAGCTAGAAGATTGCAATTCACTGGGAGCTCCAAGAGCTGACCCAGGATGGTATGCCAAAACAAGTCTCACATGGGGGAATGGAACCTGGATGTCTGATGCACTTACAATGTAAAATTCACTTTTTTTCTTTTTGTTATTGGAAGAAGGTCATAAAACTCAAGTACAAGGCTTAGAAATGGAGACCTACTTTTTAGCTAAAATTTTAATTAATATCACTGTCATTGAGAATTATTAAAGAACAGTCACCTTTCAAAACATAAATAGACTCAAAAACTAAATGCAAATGCCTGAACATTATGAGAATATTCCAATTTTGTAGTAATAAAAACTTTAATTTCTAATAACAGCAAGAGGCTATTCTCTTCAGCTTAACAGCCAAATTATTATAGACATAATTATTATTTTTAAAGATGATCAGATTGAGTGGAGATTTAGGAACATAGGCACTCATGCTCATCTTAATGATTTATTGATGATATTTATTCTCTTTCTTCTAGCAGTTCTGCTTCTAAAAATTTAATCAAGAATATAACAATAGATGTGCTCAAACATTGATCTACGAGGATGTTCTTTGTGCCGTGTTTTATAGTGGATATAGTACAAAAAGGAAGTAGAACAAATGTTGCTTATTAAGAGGCTGATTTGGGTTATAAACTGGATCCAGTCGCTACCTTGGCCTGAGGGTTGCCATCATTTCTTACCTGAACCGCTACAATAGACCCTAACTGGTTTGGGGGCTTCCACGCTTGTCTTCTTGTACATTCTTCACACAACAGCAATACCAATCTTAAACTGCAAGTCAAATCAGGAATTCTACTCCTTAAAACCTTCTGGGGCTTTCCATCGCCCTTAAAATGAAATCTAAACTCATACTATGATTTCAAAGTCCTTGCATTAAATGGCCTCAGCCACTCCTGAGTGTGTGTGTTCATCCTCTGTGTTTTTAAAAAAATTTTATTTCATACTGAAGTGTAATTTACACACAGTGAAATGCACAGGTATTAGTGTATAATTTGATGAGTTTTGACAAAACTCATGGTATAAAATATTTCTATCACTCCCTCCCCCAAATATTTCCATGTCCCTTCTTAGCTAATTCCTGCTCTACCCCCTAATTATGGGACAACTATTCTTAGAATTTCTATCACCATAGATGTTTTGCCTGTACTAGAATGTTATATAAATTGAAGCATATGGTGCCTTCTCTTTTGTGTCTGGCTTTTTTTTACTCTGTATAATGATCTTGAGATTTGAATCCATGTTATTGCCTGTATTGGGAATTTATTCCTGCTTATTGCAGAGTAGTACTTTAATGTATACTCTAGGTGTTTACACTTTGCCTACCTTTGACCCTGTCTTATGACACTCTTCGTGCTAGTCACTCAGCTTGAACCACACTTATCTTTGATTTTCTCCTTGAGTAATCTTGTTGTGAATCTTCAGAGTCTTTGCCTCTGGTGCTCCCTCTGCATGAATCCTCTTCTCCATCCTTTGACAAATGGTTCCTTCTTATCATTTTCGGTCTCGACTAAAATGCCACCTCCTCAGACCTTTTGTGAACGGGCTATATAAAGCACCTCTGCATACTTTTTCTCTATTTTCCCTTCTGTTATAACGTTTATCACATTTGCAATTTTCAATTTATTTTTCTATTACTTATTCTGTGTCTTCCCTTCCAGAGCATAAGCTCTCTGAAGGCAGATACGCCGTCTCCGTTTTTCACTGTTTTATCCCAGCACTTAGGAGAGTGTCTGACGTATGAAAAGTGTTCAATAATTATGGGTAAGACTATTAGCTTGATTTAAATAAATAACTACTTTAATTGAAGTATTACCTTGATCAACAGTAAAATAACATTGAGGGAAAATATGTTATATTATGAAACATACTGGTGAAAATACAGTTAGAGAGGCTGCAATAACAATACACATGGCATAAACCACTTTTTGTGAAAAGTAAAAACAACTTATGTGTATAATTAAAATATCGTTGGCTGGCATAATTTTTCTATCTTCTATCTCACCCATTTTACATTTTCCAAAATCCAGATAATAAATTTAATTATTTTCATAATTAAAATTAATGTATTTTTAATCAGCTGCCTTCATCAATAGCTCAGTGCCATGCCTGTGCCTTCTTTGCCCGAATTGCGTCAGGCAAGCATTTGCTGAGTCCAGTTTGGAGGGAGTTCATTCTGGGTGTTTCCGAGGGATATAGTAAGAAGAAGAGACATCAGGGAAAAGTTCCAAGTAAAATCTTGTCTTCTGTCTAGCAAAAGAGTAACCAAACCTTTTCTATGAAAGGGCAAATGGTAAATATTTTAGGCTTCGTGAGATATATGTCACTGTTGCAACTATTCAGTTCTGCCTTAGCGTGAAAGCAGCCAGAGACAAAATGTAATCACGTGAGTATGGGTGTGTTCCAATAAAATTGTATTTGCAGAAACTAGATTTAGCTCCAACAATTATGTTTTGCTGACATCTCAATCTAGTGTAACATCTCAAGCTTTATTTGCTCCTCTTTTAAACCATTTAGTTTAAAATTAGTGGAGACTAATTATCTTGGTCCAATTGCTGGCTTCTCTACTTGCAGGCAGTGTTAGTCACTGAGCATATTACTTAACCTCTATCAGTGTGGTTTTCATGCCTGTAAAACAAGGCTACTACTAGTACTTGCCTCGGAAAGATTGATCTGAATTTGGCTTTCTCTTCAAATAATTGTTGAATGTATCTGCAAACCGTCCAACAGGTCTCAAGAAAATGGTTGTGATTTATCATGTATAAAATGAAATTTTAAGTCATCATTTTCCCATACATATGTGTATTATACACAAATATATATTATATATGTATGTATTTTGCCAGTGGCGTTTTCTTGAGAAGGAACGCCCTTTAGCTACTTTCTACGTTTTTGGTGTTAAAATAACCTTTCTTTTATGAAACTCTAACAACAAGGATGCTATTAACAAGCTGCCGTGTTGTCATGAGTAACATGTGCCAGGCACTGTGCTTCACACTTTATCTGCATTTAGCAGGTAATTTAGCTCCTAGGTCTCACAAGAAACCTAGGAGACGAGTACAGCTATTACCCTCATTGTAAAGAGACTCAAGCTGTGATGCAGAGTGGTTAAGTGTCTTCTTCATGGTCCCACAACGATTACATGGCAGAGTTGGGATACTAACCTAGAGAGTTTGACTCCCAAGGCCAAATACTATTGTTTTCCGGTAGTAGATTGCAATTGCTTCTTGTTAACACTTATCACTGGAAAAGTTTTACTTGTCTTGAAATCCCGAAGTCTGGGAACTGCTAGACCGTTAGCGCTCTCTGCTAATGTGCTACGCATGGGCCCGGACCACTGTGTCTCCCGTGGAGTTAGCACAGTGGCAGACTTTGAAGGCAGATGAGGTTCTGAAATGACCACAGATCTTTCCACAGAGTCACTGGCTACAAGAACAAACGGGCCAAGGCAAGGTGTCGTGGTTTTCACGACACCATGATGAATGTGATCACCTTGGCTTTATCTCCAGCCCCATCACAAGGACCACCACCCTTACCATGAGAAAGCAAACCTCTCTGAGGCAACACACGCTGAGAAAATATGGCTGCAGTCCAGGAAGCTGTTTCCAGAAACCACACCCAGCCGAGAGCCCTTGCCCCAGCTGAGAAGTCTGGTTATTGTTTGGGTCAGCTCCTAGAGTGCCCATGGGACTCCTCTGCTCTGCCTGATGGTAGCAATAGAGCACAGCTCTGGGAAGCTGGATCTCTCATGCTTCTAAATCCCTCGCCTAATCGCAGGGCAATAGATCCTTGACAGGTGTGATGGTGTGAATACGAAAGGTTAAGTTCACTGAATTAATCTGTGTATACTCCGGGAGATTACCTTAATAAAGGCATTCTAGGGGACGCTGTTACTAGGGTTGGGGCTCGAAGGAAGTATCGAAGCCACCTACTCTGTTTCGTCAGAACAAAGAAGGACGCCTACACAAAACCACAAATAAATGAGACAAAACCCAAGCGCAATACTGGTTCTCCGGGAACATAAAACATGAATCGCCAAACCGAACAGTGTTTATAGTGTTGGGTTCGAAACCTGCCTGGGCAACCTGGTGAGACCTCATCTCTACAATAAATCAAAAATCAGCCGGGCGTGGTAGCGCGCACCTGTCATTCCGGCTACTCGGAAGGCTGAGGCGGAAGGATCGCCGGAGCCCAGCAGGCGAGGCTGCGGTGGCCGGGAGAGGCCACTGCACTCCAGTCTGGGCGACAGAGTGAGACTCCAACTCAGAAAAAAAAGAAATTCTGCTATTCAATGGTCTTTCATATGTGTAGCAAAAAGGGCCTAGGTTGTAGTGCATATCTGTAAGGACAGTTCTTCAGTTTCCAGTGCTGGGCTGTCACTGAGGATTATGTCTTTTTCGTTCAAATCTAGTCACGCTGTTTTTATTGCCACCTCAACAACGCACTGCTCGAAGTTATTTTACAGGGCTTTCTTTCGTTCTGCGCCAATAATGCATTTGTGACGTTGTTCTTTATAATGTGTCTGTATTATTAAAATAGCTGCCCTTGACCAAGCTCCTCTTGCCTGTGTCAGCCTTCACTCACAGGAATTTATACATCTTATCACATTTATTTATTATAACAACTTTATGAGGCAGGAACCATATTCCAATTTTAGAGACAAAGACATGAAGTTGAGAAGTTGTAACTTTCCCAGGGTCGGAGGTCAGGAGCAAAGCGGGGATTTAAACAAAGCAGGTCTTTCTGACTCCAAGGTTCACAGCTCTTTCCACGACACCGGGGCTCTGTCTTTTCAAGCAGTTATTGCACTTCTGCTTGCTACAGAGCAGCTACAGAGGCATCCTGCCACTTTCCTGCTCCACAAGTCCTGTTCAGTAGGGGGCTGGGCCACAGGACGCATTCTGGACTCCTGCTGCTCGGGTATTGGTAAGGATTCCAGTTCCAAGACCTTAGAGGTTTCTGCAAGGTAATGATAAGTAGGTGCTGGCGAAATTTAATCTTAAAATGGTTTAAAGAAACACACGTTCTCGTTTTGCAGCCATGAGGAAAGTTGGTTGACAGAGCTTTAGTTTGAGACCATCTTTGCTGTATGGGAAGCAGCTTGATTTGGGTACTTCCTTCCGCTCCCAGCTCTCCCCTGGGCAAGTCTGCTCTTATGGTAGCAGGGTTCTGCTTCCAGATCTATAAAACACAAAGAAAATGTGGATGTGTGGAGGATTCCGCTGAGCTGGATGGATATTAGTCTTCTTCTGTAGCACTGATTGGTTTTTCTGAGATTGTTTGTGTATTCGCTCTTCTAGCAGATGATTTAGTTAAGTCTTGAGAATTTTTGATGTTGATCATCGTGCCAAAATGGAAGATTTTACAAGACTGGGAATGGAACCTCAAAGCAGATTTTTTATTGGCATTTTTGAAATTTATTTCAGCAAATAATTATTGAGCATGTATTATGTGTCAGACTTGCCCTGTGTACTGGTGATAAAGCAATGAACAGGACTGATCAAAGTCCCTGTGCATATGAAGCCTCCGTCCTGCTGCAGGAAGACGGACGATAAGCGAGTCAAACCTACAGCATGTCAGATGGCAGGAGTGCTATGGAGAAGGGGAAAGCAGGAAAGGGGAGTGAGGGGGCGAAACAAGGATTGCTGTCTGTACAAAGTGGTCAGGGAAGGCCTCATCAGAAAAGAGACCTTTGAGCAAAGACGCACAAGAGCTGAGGGAGTGAGACATGTGGATATCGGAGGCAAGAGTACTCTAGACTCTGGGAGACAAGGCCCAGAAAGCATGCTTGGCGTATTGAGGAACAAGCAGGGTGACCAGAGAGGATAAAGTGAGCTGTGAGAAAGCTGTAGGAAGTCTGGCTAGAGAGGCAGTGGTGGCATGTAGCCTGCCATGGTGTAAACTGTGGTTATTTCTCTATACTGGGGGAGCCCCTGGAGGGTTTGATTAGAGAAGGAATTCACGTATGAATAGGATTCTCTGGCTGCCACATTGAGAATAGATATTGTAGGGGACAGAGGGTAATACCAGTGTATTGACGTTCTATGCTGTGTAACAAATTTCTAAAAAATTAGCATCTTAAAACAACATCCATTTATTATCTCACAGTTTCTGTGGGTCAGGAATTCAAGCACAGCTCACCTGGGTCCTTCCAAGGCTGCAGCCAAGGTGTCAGGCAGGACTGAGACTCATCTGGAAGTTCCACTTGGGAAGAGACGGCTTTCAGACTCTCTCAGGTTGTTGACAGAGTTGATATTTTTGCAGCTGTGAGATTCATGGTAGCCATCTTCTTGAAATCTACCCATGGAGAGAGAAAGAGAGAGAGAGAGAGAGAGAGAGGGAGATGATCGACTTTAGAGCAAGTCTGTGAGCAACACAGTCTTATGTCACATGATGAAATCTTGAAAGTGACACCCCCTCACTTTTGCCATAATGCATTGGTTGGACACAAGCCACAAACCTCATCTTACTCAAGGGAAGAAGATTCCACACAAGTGTTGAGTTTCAGGAGGCAGGAGATCATGGAGGCTGTCTGTGGGCCACAACGGAAAACCAGTTAGGAGGCTCTCTTGTAATATAAGAATTAGGCCGAAAGAATAAAATAGACACCATTATATCATCTGTACTTCGTTGGTGCTGATAATGGCTTAGACTGGACATGACTCATTAGGACATGATGAGCCAGAGACCTTCGCCAACTGATCCGGGAAGCTTTTGGCCCCATTCAGTCCCCATCTTCCCGAGTTCCTCACCATCAGGCCCATAACACCCTTGCCTGAGTGCTAGTGCGCCTCAGAGTTCTCCGGTTCATCTCGTCTGCAGCAGAACCTCCATTATTCCAGTCCTCTTCCCCAGCCAGCACTGCCCACAGCAGCCTCCTGGGGCCTGGTATGGTGCTCTCCATTAAGGAGAGGACAGGGCCCAGGGTGGGGCTCTGGGACTCTGCTAGATCTGACAGGGAGCTGCCGTCCTCATGATGTCCTGTCTGCTTGGCCTGGAATCAGAGCTCACCCAAGCTTCAGGGGCCCCTCCTTCAGACAGTGACTCTCCTGCACCTGAATGCCTGGCCAGAGTCGTGCCACAGGCGTCTTCTTTGACCTCGTCTGGCAGGTTCCTCTTCTGGCTGCCTGTGCTTGATTCCAGGCCTTCTCAAGTCTAAGGTCATGCCAACCCCTCTCCTTAGAACCTGGTGTCCTACCTAAGTCCCATCTGGTGATTACTGCACGGACCTCTGAGGACTCACAACTTCACGTTTTTCCCAGTGTCTGGCACTGTGGCCTCCCACGACCTCTCAGGCCTGCTCGTCCAGCCAGCCCAAGACAAGTGTTTTTACATTAAGAGCAAAATTTTTGCATTGTTGAGATCACAGAGCCAGATATCACAGAGCCAAGGTTGCCTCATAATGCCCAGAGTGCAGATGCAAGGTTGCATAACATACTTTCACCAAATCAATACATAGAGTCCTTTCTTGTTTTTCCCTTGTGTGTCTTCTGAATCCACCTTTATGCAAAACCACATCACTCTTCTCCATTTTGGCCTAAAGTTTCACTGTAAATCTGAGTGTGCTTATTTAATTTGTCACTCGGCATCACACAAAAGCCTTGGTTCCAATGTTGTCGGCAGGACTATGAAGTAACTTGAACATATCTGTTCCCGTCTCAGTTGGGTCAGAGTTTTTGCGAAGTCATCTGGCTTTTTTTTCCCCTTACTTTCTTTTTTGGTAGACTCTTGCTTTTCCACATAAAATAAGTGGTGATTTTAGTATCTCTGGAATTTTTGTGGCATTTCTTCAACGTTCTCTTTGTTGAGGAAAAATACACGACTCTTCGTTGAGCACTTCTCCTGGTCAGGAAATCTCAGCGAGCCTGCCAGCAAGCCCGTCAAGTTGGCTTGCCCTCGCCCCTCTTCCATCTGTCTTCTCAAATTCTTCACACCTTTAAAATGTCTTGAAACTGTTTTGGTTTTTTTTTAATTCACCTAGTCTGCAGACCTAATTGCCTCATGCCTCCACACCCAGCCTAGAATCTCAGCATACAGCCTGCTCTCTCTCAGAAAAGCTTCCCACAGCCTGCAGCTCCTTATCTTCTGTCGTCAGGAAAATCCCTCTAACCCTACCCTTTATGTTCCCCAGCCCTCAGTCTGTTATTCCCCAATCACCAATCAAATGGTTATTTAATATTCCCCATAAACACAAAGCTCAATAGAATACACTGTGCCAAAACCACCACAAGGTCTTTGTCCTGAAGACCTCACATTCTGATGTCACTCTGGCCATTATCAGCACATTAGGGTAGTAACTCTGTGTCAGCTCCATGGAAGAGTGCAGTCCAAGAGAACGGCATTGCTTCCAGATTGCTTTTTTTTTTTTAAGGGGCCGTATCAGTCATTTAGCTTGTGTGAGTCAGAATTCTCATTCTTCATTGAATAGTCTGCACTAAGCAGACCTGGTCCTGATACACAGTACAGCTTTCCTTTAAGTCAACCAGAGCCTCTGGTTCTGTGAGTCATCCTCTCCAGGGTTATTAAGGCTTAGATACAGTTGTGATAAAAGACGGTCTGAGTCGTTACAGTTAATTCACTTAACCCTTAGTTTGGGAGTCTAGCACCCCAGAGTTTTCTAGTCCCTGCCGTATAAAGACTTCCCAGCATGAGGAAGCCCTGCTGGATGCACAAGCCAGCATCCAAATAGTACTGAATTACAAAAGGGAAATTTTATAATTGATTCTTCAAGTAGCTTAAAAGAAAGGGTAAGAGAAAGGATATGGGCTTTCAGGTCTGTCAGGCTAACGTTTGGGTCACAGATCACTATGGGCATAGTTCTTACTTTCTCTATTTCCATTTCTGTAAGTGGAATGGGAGCAATACTGCACCTCATATGGTTCTCGATAGCCTTAAATATACAAGTTCTCTTGCAGAGTGCCAGGCACCTAGTGTCTCCCCCTTTTGAAGAGGGTGAAGGTACTTCCATGATCAGAGCCCATCTGATAGGCTGCTAATGCGGGCTCTTCACAGATGAAGGAAGCCAAAGTGCTGACCTCAGTGGCCTTGCACGGGTGTGATATAGAACTAGAATTTTTCCTGTTGTTTTATTTCACTCGTTCTTGGCTAAAGGAAGGACAGTAAAGAAGTGACACTTTAGATTAGTTTCAGGCATGCTCATAAAATATGGAAACATTCAGGAACCAGAAGAGTCTTAAATCTACCAGGGAATAATACAGAGGCACGAAAGAGATTTTAAAAAATAAAATGTATAACATAGCTTAGAAGCCACCAATAGAATCGAACCTGACTTACTCATTTTCTTTGTGTGAGATGAATCTTACCAATGATGCTTAGAAGGGCAGGAGATGGTTTCAGAGACGGGCACTGCAGGCTTTGTGAGCCAAGCCATCCTTCTCAGTTTCTCCCTCTACACCTTCATGTATCGGGAGACTGAGAGTCTGTGGGTGTCATAAAGGAATGTGCGTGTGTGCGCACGCAAGTGTGCATGTGTGTGTGTGAGGCTAGGGCTGTCAGTGTTTTTCACTTCAGAATTTAAAATTTAAGAGAAGATTACTTATTCGTTGCTTTATCTCATTCAACACTTTAACACTTCATATGTTTTGCGCTATTGTGCTTTGTCATGTTATCTTGTAATTATGGAGAACTTCTATTCTCCAATATCTTTGGTTCACCAAATATCATACTGCTATGTGAGCAATTTAGGAAATCACTGTTGTTTTTGTTCTCTTACTAAGAAGCAAACAAGCTATCTTTCAAACAAACAAACGCAAAGCATCACAACTGTATCTGGATCTCACTTTGGTACACAAGTATTTTTTTAGCAGGTTAGTTAAGGGCTAGTATTAGCTGGGTGGTCTTTTTATTGTATTCTCTTTTCCAAAGTTAATTGGCTATAAATCCACTTTTAAAAATCTTTCTGTATATCTTACCTTAGCATAAGGAAAAGAAAAAAATAGCCTGTTATCTGACATTATGTCATCATTATTAAACCTAATTAGTAGTCAAACTCTATTCATATCCCAAACTTATAAGCTCTGCTGTCACTTATAAACAGTTGCTTAAAAAGGCATCAGATTAGAACTTTGATATTAAAAAGAAAAAATTCTAAATTAATCAATCTTGGTTTTGCTGTTAAGCATCTAAATGATCTGTGAAGTTTTAGAAGACTCTGGGCATGTAAGACAAATTCCATGAAGTTTGTCACAGCTTCAGAAATTAATGATCTAACACTTTGGGAGATTCTAATTGCTTATGCGTATTTTTAATCAACAATAAAATATAAAAGTAGTAAAAAGTTTAAAAGTAATAAAGCATTGCTATTTATATTTGAAAGAATGTATACCATTAGAATTTATAGTATTACTTACTTATTGAGGTTACAGATGACACCCATTTCTGGTTGCAGTTGTGGATCCAAATGACCACCAAGAATTGACAGGGAATCAGCATGTGCTCCCATGACAGTAATTTTTCTGCCTATGACAACCCTGCGAAAATCAAGTACAAGCCTAGTTTCTGGGGTTAGATTGCAGAAATCTTCAAGTTGAGGGAAAAACAGACCCATTGGGTGAAGGAGCATACTAGGAATTTCAAAGCTGTAGAACCCTTGGCTTGGGGAAGAGAGGGGTGTGATTTCAAAATAAGTAACTGAATGCATTTTAAAGGACATTAGAAATAAAAATTTAGTGTAAATCTGAAGTCATCCTAACTTCAGCCTAATGATTTATAAATTGAGAATAAAAATAAGAGGATTATAGAAAGAGACCATAAGAAATTGATTCCAAATTCTACGATCACACCAGGATTGATGCTATAAACATCTATGTAGGTCCTCCTGGAGAACAAGTCACAAAAACAGTCAGTTGCTTCAACATCAAACAACTGTTACTATTAGAAAGTTCTTCCTCATATCTAACCCCATTTATCATGGTGCATGTTGAAAACCATTTTCTTTTGGTTAGTGTTTATAAGAAATAAAGTCAGCTAGATTTCAGCCACTATGGAGTGAGGAGAAAGTGCTGGAGAGAAAACTATTTAAAGATGTTGAGGGTACATTTCCATAAGTGTTCAATTTACCCAACTATTCTTGTCATTGTTCTTACTGTTGGATTTAAACCAAAGAATATAGCTCAAGACATAGCTGAATGTCTGACAATCACTTCCTGCACTTGTTTATAAGTCAGCAACTTCAAAGACTGTGGGTTAAGTGATACCTTCACACAATCTATTCAATCAATGTGAACTTGTAAGTATTTAATTCCAATCACAAAATAAGAATGTCTTAACTGGAAGCATGCAAATTACTCTCATGCTTAGCCCCTAATCTAAAAGAAATATGGAATAGGTGTGTGCAAAGAGGGTGGGCTTGGGGTTCATAGAAGTCCTGAACTATTCTTTAACTGTGGGAGATATCATAAATCAAGGGAAAAAGGACTGTGTGTTTGTACTGGGGTCCTATGTTCTCCAATAGGATATATGTCTATATGCTAACCTCATCTGTGGGCAAATGCTTCACATCTGCCACTACCTCACTGGCATATTCAAAAGTGGAACAGCACTATCTGTAAAGTGTTTCAGTTCCCTCAGAAGACACCACATAAATATATGGCAAGACATAATTTTTATTATATAGAGCAGAAGCCAAAAACCTCTTGCTAAAGTGATCCTCTATAATTTTACACCTATTTCATGCATTAAAAAAGAAATATGTATCACATGCTTTTACTTATTTTATGATTAGCTCATCAAATTTGTGTTCTGTGGAGACAAAGCCAAAAGGCTTTTGTCTCTCAAGTCCCTTCCTCAGCCCCTAATGCTTTCCTTCTCTTCCAGCATTGCTTTAAAAAGATTTAGTCTCACAGGCTCTCAGAAGTAAAATTAAGTTCAAGCTCAATAATAATGACCTACATTTTTGTTAATTTCTAAAGTTTACACAGTGTTTTCATATTTGATTTTCACAAACCCTCTGTGGGTTAGCGAGGCTGGGAATAATATCCCCATTTTACAGTTTTGAATGTTGAGACTGAGAGAAGAAAGGCTTCATAATTTGCTTGAAATTACCAAGTCAATAAAGGCAGAACCAGGTCTTGAACCCAGGTCATCTGGCTCAATTCAATAATAAACTTTCTACTCTGCCCAGGCTGCTTATGGTAGACAGAATTCTAAAATAACCCACCAAAGACTTTGACTTTTATATAATTTTCTCTCTTGTAGTGTCTATGGAGTCTCTGAATATGATGAGATGTCACACCTGAGATTATGTTACTTTATATGGCAAAAGGTATTTTGCAGATATAATTAAGGTCACAGCCGGGCTCGGTGGCTCAGCCTGTAATCCCGCGCCTTTAGGAGGCTGAGGTGAGTGGATTGCCTGAGCCCACGGGTTCGAGACCCAACTGGGCAGCGAGACCTCATCTCTACAATAAATAAAAAAAAATCAGCTGGGCGTGGTAGCAGAAATTGTCCTGGAGATTGTCCTCTCCACACTCTCATCCTGTTGCAGCCAACCCTAACATTCTGGATGAGAAGGCAGTATCACACGATGGGAAGCCTCTGTCCTCTGGGGTCCGGGAACAGAACCTGCCGCCAGTCTGCTTTGGGCACACCTACCTCACTGTCAACATTTTCCTTAAAGGCTCTGGAGCAACATGTATTACTGAGGTTCGTGAACAATGACTGCCACTCTGCTATACATTACTGCCATCTTTTCTCAGGACCTTTTGCTGACTATTTTGGGGGTAAGAAAAACAGCACTTTATTCTTACTATTTTTCCCTCCAAGTAAATCAGAAGTTGGGAAAAGGACAAAAGATATGGGGGTAAGACTGAGGAGATGAGGAGAACAAAAAAGAGCAGATGATTCACTGACTAAGCTGCACTTACAGAGTGGCCACTACCTAGATTCTGTGAGGTCCCTCAAATACAGCTTTACTTTCCGCAAGATGTCAACACCCAGGGGCAACCATTAGTATCCTAAGGAGTTGACTGGAATAAATTGTGCACCTTCAATATTTTTAAGTGTTTCTATTCTCTGGATTCATTAGAACATATTATCCTCATTTGAGGAGAAGGAAACCCAGGCTGTAAAGGAACTATTAAGCAGGTTTTCACATTTCATGTTTCTCTGTGTTATGTCTGCAGAAAAACTAGAGAATAGGCATATATGGTAACTAAGTTAAAGAAGGAAGTTTTTCTGTGTATGCCAGGACCTAATCATTAGCAAACGCGGTAAAAATTTTTATTTTGTTTGCAACTATCATTCATCAGTTGTCCTTTTTTTTTTAGCAACAATATTAGATAAAATACTTCATAAGACAGTCATTAAGGTTTAAGAATTTTAAGTGAGCCAAATCGAACGAATTGGTCTCTTTAACTGTATGCCACAAGTATATTTTGAAAATAAACTTTTGTGGGGGTTAGATTCCATAAAGCTGCTAACAAGTGGAGGTCAAAGCGAGCATCTGTCAAAAATATTATTTCAAGAAGTTTTGATACAAAGCAGGGAAACTTTACATTGTGTTTCAGTTCTTGGTTTCCAGGCTTATTCCATCATCACTGTTTTTCCCATGTATTAACTAATCAGATGAATCAACTCTAGCAGAAGTTTCTTTCGTCTATTTGTTAAGCTTTGCAAGGAGATCATTCTCAAACTGAACTAGTTAGAGAAGTTTTGTAGAAACTTCAGATTTCTGTAAATAAAAATGTATTTAAACAAGTTTACTTTTCTTAAAGTATAAAAGAAAGGAAGATAATTTTTTAAATGTGGTTGGTTTTCTTCTTTCTCTTGCAAATCAGTTTTTCACATTTAACTTAATTCTGAAGGTATTACAAGTTGAGTATCCTCCAAGGTGTCTGTCTCTCTCTCTCTCTCTCTCTCTCATATTACAAAATCAACATCTAGAATGGAATGCATCATTTCCATGGTACAACAATATAATTATTAACGAAATGTGAGTAAATGAGTGTAGATTGGTAATTATGAAGATCCCCCTAACTCCAACTACAGTGAACATTGGTGGTTAGGAATGCTTGGCTGAAGGGGAAATATGCCTTGGAAGGATAAAGGAAGGCTAGATTACATAAGACCAGTACCTGGAACCCTGGGAAGTTTCCATACTTCCCCTACTGACATATTCAAGTTCTTCATCAACTTGTTAACTTCATATTAATAAGATTTTTTTCTTATATGAGCAAATTTTCTCTTCAGAAAACACATGCAGCAACGAATTCCAATCTGGCCGTGAAGCAAGAGCACCACTGAAGGCGTGAATACACCAAGTTTTTTGTGTGCGTTTTTTCCTTTTCTCTACAAAAGAAACATACATTTAGTATTGCTTTATTTAAAGGCATGCCCGCCCACAAACATCTGAGAAACATCTGCAGACAAAATGCCAAAATGCATAGTCGAATTTGGACTCACACCTCACCACCCACCAAGACCCCTGTCAACTCACAATAAACACCTTTCTAGCATCTGCCCCAGAGAAAGAAACGCCACATTACCCAAAGGTCAGAGCAAACAGATGTCACTTATTGCAGACCCTAATCATATCCATATCCAAACCTTAGGAGGCCTGCAGTGGAGCTGCCTTCTGGACTAGGGGTTCCTCCAGTGGAAGATGCTTATCTCTGTGTCCTCCCTCCCTCTGACTTGAGCAAGGGGGTGTCTTCGGAGGAGTTATCTCTAGAGCTTGTCCCTGGGTCCTACTGACAGAGTCCATGATTGAGCACCAGGGTTAGGGAAGCAGCAGGGAATTCTTCATGGTGGCCTGCATCTTTGCAATCCACCTTGTTCTGACAGGCTTGCAATATTCCTGCATTCTGCTCCTGCACCAACCTCCCTGACAGTCTGCGGCAGGCAGGACTGCTCTTTTCGGTTCCCATGGTTCTTTTTCCGCATCTCTGTGTTCAATGGCATCAGTTTACATCTCTGAGTTTCAGCTAGAGGAAGGAAAGGGAAGGAAGGAGGGGAAGGAAGGGGGGGGAGAAGAGAGGAAGGAAAGAGGATATGGTATTTATGTGAATAATTTCAATACCATATTGTCAGCGCAAAGTAGTGTCTTTGTTTTTTATCAATCTTTTTCAATTTATTTACTATTATAGAATTGTGGGTACTTAATGAATAAAGAAAACGTTAGATGCATACACAATGGACTATTATTCAGCCATAAAAATGAAGGAAATCCACAACTTGGGACAACATAGATGAAACTAGAGGGCATTATGCTAAATGAAATCAGCTACACAGACAAATACTGTATGATTTCATATGTGGAATATAAAAATGTTACTGAAGCAGAGAGTAGAGTGGTGGTTTCCAGGGGCTAAGGGGTAAGTGAGGAGTTGGTGAAAGGGTACGAATTTCCAGTTATACGATGAATACATTCTAGGGATCTAATGTACAATATGGTGACTACAGTTCATAACACTGTATTATACATGTGAAATTTGATAGAGAATAGATCTCAAGTGTTCCTACCACACACACACACACACACACACACACACACACACACACACACACAAGATAATATGTGAGATAATGGGTTAATTAATTTGTGTATTAGTTAACTTGATTGTGGTAATCATTTCACAACGTATACATTTATCAAATTATCACATTGTACAACTTAAATATATATAATTTTTTTTTTGAGTTGGCATCTCACTCTGTTGCCCAGGCTAGAGTTCAGTGGCATGCTTATGGCTACCGCAGCCTCGACTTTCTGGGCTCAGGAGATCCTTCCACCTCAATCTTACAAGTAGCTGGAACTACAGGGTGTGCTATCACACCCAGCTTATTTTTTGACTTATTGTAGAGACGAGGTCTCACTAAGTTGCCCAGGCTGATCTTGAACCCCTGAGCTCAGACAATCCTCCCTCCTCGGCCTCCCAAAATGCTGGGATTACAGGCTTGAACCAACTGCACCCGGCCTATTTTACAATTATATCTCAATACAACTGAAAAAAAAATGTAATTAAAAAAGAGCAAAAAATTAAGGAACATAGCTTACTTTCCATAACCATTTTCAGTCCCAGCCTGCCTCAAATTCACACAGATACAGGTACTGTATACCTGCAGCCTGAAGGCTCAGTTTTTCCCAGTTCTTGAAACAATTCTAACCACATCTGTCAGTATCTTAGGAGTTCTATTTTTTTTCAGTGACTGAGGTCTGGAGGCAGTGGTACTGCAGAAGCCTAGTACTTGGTGATGCTGAAGTGATTCCACATGCTTCCTGAAGTCTTTTCATTCTTATGACTATTTCTTTTTGATGTGTTAGTGCACCAATTTTTCTCCACTTGAACTAAAGCCCTCCTCTGATTTTTAGACCATAAATTGGAGCCTTCCAGCCAAGTTATCAACTTGCCTCACCTGGAGATGGAACCCTTCCCTGTGGTGGGGCTGTGCTCCAATGATGCCAGCAACAGGTTCCACTTATAATCTCCTTCTACCAGGGACTGCTTTATATTATTGGCAGTTCCCACACAAATCATTCAAAGTAAATAGGATCGCCACCTTTCGTAAACATACCACAACTCAGAATCAGAAATATCGAATGTCTTAACTCGAGCGAAATGACTTAAAAGTCGAAGAGTCACGTGTCTCTGATTCTAGAGCTCATGACCGTCCCACTACATTTCATTGCCTCCTCTTTGGAACATGGACACCATTCACCCTCCATCCTCAAGGATAT
Organism: Carlito syrichta; assembly: GCF_000164805.1. Lineage (NCBI taxonomy): Eukaryota > Metazoa > Chordata > Mammalia > Primates > Tarsiidae > Carlito > Carlito syrichta. The sequence continues at coordinate 7,522 of NW_007233330.1, read as the reverse complement.
CTTCTTCCAGAGATGCCAGAGGCATTGCCTTACCTGCCATATGAGATCTTTAGCCATCAATGCCACAGTGGACTGGACTTGGATCTGGACAATGAGGAGAAAAGTTGATTTTGTGCCACTTAGCTCCACCAAGAACAGCCTTACTCACCTGGTAGATATTAAACTTAGCTGTAGATGACATGAAGTTTTAATGGAAATTCTACAAAGATTTAGGCTCATTCCTAAGGCTTCTTTAATAATTTTTTGTATATGAGAAAATACACGTACAAAAATGTAGGAATGTAAGGATGTGATTTTTTACAAACATAACTATCCTATCATATTAATGTTCATTTTAAAAGGAGTTCAATTTCATTATTGAGTGAATCACTAGGTTTTACAGAAGTTAAGTTTGATGTCCCTATGAGTCTGACAATATTACATAATTGCAACTGACTCTTGTTTGTTCTGAATTGAATTGTTCATTGAAGTGTACCAAATCTTTTTGTTTTCTTTTTCTCCCTGTCTTCTAAACTTTTCAAATAAAACCCATAAATAAAAATAATTATTGGGTATTTTTGTGGACAAAGCACTAGTTTACATACAGTATACTCATTTTCCAAATATCCATTAGTAGATTTTATATCTTTGCAACTCTAAATGAGGTTCTTGAGATGTTACTTGTTAACAGAAAAATAAGATATATTCTTTTTGAATGATTCCATTTTTTTAAAAGAGATGATGAGGGGTCTCCTTGTTTGTTCAAATCCCTTCTCTCCAGATCCCTAATGACTTAAAAGTTATTTATAGGTTTGCTGGTATATAAACCCATTGATCCCTTTTGTATGACTTTGTCTACATATTTTCACTATAGAGAAAGACTCATATTATGATGTATAGATAATGTAATGCTTGCTGCTATAATAAACAACACCCAAATGTATAGTGGTCCAAACACAATAGAAGTTTATTTTTTGCTCACATGAATTCCAAAACAGATGTGTCTGATTGGCAGATGCACTTTTTTCAAGTAGTAATATAAGAACTCAGATCCTTCCATCTTGTGCTTCTATAATATTTAACACATCCAATGTGCTCATGCATATTTATCTCAAGTCAGTAGAACACGACAAAGCACAGACAATTCTTCAAGGAGGACATTTATCATTTTGGGGTCTGGCTATTTAGTGATGTCAAAATGTTCTCCTTTTTATTTTGAAGTTGTAGCAGCATTTTTTACAAATGCATCCACCCATGTTACCTAGGAACCTAATTAAACATTAAAGAAAGTCCATAAATCAGGTGTCAAGAACACACAATGAGGAAAGGAAGTCTCTTCAGTGTTGGAGAAACTGGATATCTACACACAGAAGAAGGAAATTGAATTTTTATCTCATGCCATTTACATAAATCAATTCAAAATGAATTAAAGGCTTAAACATAGGAGTTGAAACTATATAACTTCTAAAAGAAAACAGGGAAAAAGCTCCTCAACATTGATCTTTACAGTAATTTTTAAAAATAGGACACCAAATCATAGGCATAAAAAGCAAAAATAAACAAATAGGGTTGTATCAGACTAAGAAGGTGGTGCACAGCAAAGAAAAGAATAAACAGCATGAAGAGGTGTCCCACAAAATAGTAGAAAACATTTACCAACATATATCTGGTAAGGGGTTGATATCCAAAATATATAGGGAATGGAAACAGAGAGAAAACAATCTGATATGCAAATAGGCAAAGGATCTGAATAGACATTTCTCAAAGGAAGACGTACAAATTGCCAACAGGTATATGAAAAATATGTTCAACATTACTAATCATCAGGGAAATACAAATCAAACCACAATTAGCTATAATCTCACACCTGTTACAATAGCTATTACCAAAACAATGGATGATAATAAGTGTTGGTAAGGATGGGGAGAAAAAGGAACTCTTGTACACTGTTGGTGGAAATGTAAAGTAGTACAGCCATTATAGAAAACAGAATGGAGATTCCCTAAAATATTAAAAATAAGATTAGTGCATGATCCAGCAATCCCACTTCTGGGTGTCCACCCAAACGAAATGAATTCAGTGTGTCAGAGAGATATCTGCACTCCCAGGTTCATTGCAGCTCTGTGACAATAGCCAAGAGATGGAATCAGTTTTAGTGGATGAACGGATAAAGAATACTTATAATGGAATACTATTCCATCTAAAAAAAAGAATCCTGTCATTTGTAACAACATAGATGAACCTGGAGGACATTAAGCTAAGTGAAATAAGCCAGGCACAGAAAGACAAATACTGTATGATATAACTTATATATGGAATCCAAAATAAGCAAAATCACATAATTAGAATGTAGAATGGTGGTTACCAGAGGTTGGGGGTAAGAGATTGTTGGTCAATGGATACAAAATTTCAGTTAGGAAAAATAAATTCAAGAGATCTAATGTAGAGCATGGTGCCTACCGTTAATAATAATGTATACTTGAAAATTGTTACTAGAGTTAGATTAAAAATATTCTTTCTGCAAGGTATGCCAGCTGATGAATACACTAGTTAGCTTGGATTTAACCAATTCACAAAGTATACACATATCAAAACATCACTTTGTACTTTATAAATGCATACAATTTTTTATTAATCAATTAACCTAAATAAAGTTGGAGAAAAAAGAAATATCATAAATTGGGAATACATCTCCCAGTGATTTTCTAAGCTTTAAGTTATCCCTAACAAAATTGTATAGAGTACACTGAAAAGCTGATTTTCTTTTTCTATTTTATCATACTTGATTTGGTGAATTAATATAATGTGGAAAAAATAAAATAGCTACAATTTAATTCAAACATAATGATGACTTTCAAATCCCATGACCATAATAAGGGGATGAACTCTTAAAATTCTCTTCAAATGTCAGAAGGTTACCAGTCTTAAGCGTTAAACTGTCATCCAATAACTAAATCTTAGCATAAATGGAAAGATCAGAATTATTTTTGATAGACTATGCAATTCATGTGTATTCACATCCTTTTGTTTCTTCAGTTGTATTTTACACTTTATATTTCTTTTACTTTTGTGTGTGTATCAGCAACAGTGGGATTTTTGCCAGAACTGAACTCAGCTGCTTCCCTGGGAATGTTGTCCAGTTGCTAATTTCACTACCGGAACTGTGTTCCGTCTCGTTCTGGCCTATTTCCACACATGCCTTCACTGGAATAAAGGGTCTGACAGTTCTGTGGATAATGGTAAACATATGCAGCCAGTGCTGTGCAATTCTTTTAGAGCCAGAAAGCATTAGTAGGTATTTCAGTTGCTGGCAACAAAAATATCAGTGGAAGGAACTTCATCACACACCAGAACCCACAGAAAACTACACATTGATAATTGTGATGCACAGCAGGATTTTTCTTTGATTCTTTCATCTGAACTCATTGACTAATTATAAATTAAAGTCAGACTGTTATGACAACCTAATTCCAAACTTTAAAACTACAGAGGAAAAAATCTGGATTGAGGAGGAAAGAGAGTATTTCAACTTGTTTACTCTGGATACCATTCCCATTTCAAGTTAGGCCTTTTGAGTCTTTAAGTGTATAAGAGAACTTTGACTTCCTTGAGTACTCAAGGGACAAATCACTTATTGTGATGTCATTGCCTTGCAGATTTCTCATACCACCAAGTACATTAGTCACACTGTCAATGTCAAGGAGATATAAAGGAAAAAGTTTTTTAAAAGCATATTTTTTCATATGAGAATCAGTAATGATTTCTCTTTGGATGCATTCCTCCAAAATTGTTTCCTAAGTCCTAGTGAAACTTAAGAAAACTATCTTAAAATATAGAAAGACACCCTCAGCCGGTCAACTTTGTGGAACTATATGACCAGCCTAATAAAAAAAAATACTCACAGTGGTAAATAAGAACAAAAAATGAAGAATAAGAATGGGCAGTATATTATTGGCTGTATAACTTTAATCCAATTATTTTATTATTGTATATTGTATTTTGATGATTACAGAAGGATATGTTCATCCAAACATGCTGCAAGTGATAATCCACCCAGGTGCTTGTCAATGGTATCAAGTTGACATAGGGGGCTCCAGTCTCCTGCCTGGTTCCTCTGCCGAATCCAGCTTAGCAGTTGCCTTCTCATTTGCTTGGAAACCCATCCGACATCCCTTACCCTCTGCTCTGTTTTCCTGCCTTCTGGCTGATAAAAATTTCTTCCAGTGGTTGATCATCTTGAGGATGGAATAGAGTGGGCCAACCTTAAGTAGGCATTTTTCTACCTAGTCTCAGGAAAAAGATGAGGAACCAATCACAGCAATTCAATGTAGAGAAAATCAGGATTTTTTTTTTAGACCAAGAAGAATACTTGACTGCAGTTGACTACATTATCAAAATGTTCAGTTGGTTCAATTCCCTGGAGATGATCTAGCAGAATGTAAATAAAGAAATTGACACTCTAGACTTATTAAAGCCTTGTGATATGATGGTGTGAACGGACCAAAGCAAGTAGAACTATATGTAATCCATTCAAGTCAGCCAGTTACTCTGGATGTGCAAGTGGTGAGCCACTTTATCCTTGCACAATATTGACTTTCATTAAGGTTTTTCAGTGCTGGCACTATTGACACTTGGGGGTGGGTAATTCTTGTTGGAGAAGAAAGACGGTCCTGTGCATTACAGGATGTTTAGCAGCCTCCCTGGCTTCTACTCATCAGATAACAATAGTACCATCACCCAGGTTATGACAGCAAAAAATATTCCCAGACCTTGTCATATGTCTGTCATATGAAGGGCAAAATTGGCCTTGGTTGAGAACCACTGAGTTAGACAAATCTGTGTCTGGAGCTTTTGAGATCTGATTGGCCAGGCACCAGCATCTCACTTTATTGACAGTCATCCAAACTGTCAATAAACTGGTGGCCACAAGGCTTGACTCTTGAGAATAGAGAGAAGGGCTGTGAGCTACATTGGTTGGGACCACTCATAAAACAAGCAAGCAAACAAATAATCCACAATTTGTTTTACTTCCTCTTTGTGACCTTCATGAAAAAACATAGTTTGCCCCAAATTAGAAACATTCTGTTGATAATCTGAGCTCATCCATCTAATTATTACACACTACATCTCTATCGAGCTATAGGTATATAGGTACAGGTATAGGTAGACAGATATAACTGGTTCCCAAAGTGCTTTCCCAGACATAAGTTTAAGCAATTCTCTCAACCACCCTGTAAAGTACAATGGACAGGTGTTCCAGCTACTCTCATTTTTATGGGCAAGGAAACTACATTTCACAGAGTTTGGGTGATTTCTTCTAGATTATACAAGAAGAGTTTGGATCAAATCCAGGACTTTTTCTATTGCTCTGTCTCCTTTAAAAATAAAGGTTAAATAGTGACAGGTGGCATATGATTACACCATAAAAATATCTAGTTATATATCCCATGAGAGGAGGAAGCTAAGTGTCTATTTCTCTGTGATGAAGAAAGAAATTCCAGTAGGTGTTAGCTGAGATGACCTTTGGATTGTGGGATTCAAGAGTTCACATGGAATATTTATCAGTTGGGTTATGGCAGCATGTTCTTGTTGGGAATAAATAAAATAATACTTAATTCTGTCTCCTTTAGCATCCAGAATTTGGATCTGGTTTATGGAAATATTTTCCCGACTATGACAATACTTTAAACAACTTCTTGAACTCATTTAGCTGCCATGGATCCTATTGTTTTGTTTTTTACATCATCAGATTTTGATCAAAGGGTTCACAAAAATTAAAAAATACAAAGAGCAGAGCCTGCTGTGCATCAGCTGCTGGTAGAGAGCAGATTAAACAAATGTCAGGGTTTATCACAGGCCTGGGACTACCCATGCCAGCAGTTGCAAACAGAGCAAATCCTTAAATAATTTCAAGGTCTTATTTTGTTATCCATTATAAAATTGGAGCTGGATACATATTAGATCAGTAAGCACTCTCTGAGACATAGGACAGCCTAGAGAAGATTATTTATCATGCCAGAACAAATACTGTTTCTTCAAATGTATAATCAATATAAACAGTAAAATGAGAAATGAACTTTGTCATGAGTTCTGAAATTATTCTACTTGTGTCATACTCTATAATGATAATCAAGCAGGATCATATGATCTCATCTGTAAAGGTTTTTACAACAATTTTTAAATATAGCTAAGGCAGGTTTCTTTAAAAAATCACTTAGACAATACAGAGAAGAAACTAGAAACCATCAGGAATTTTCACTGCTAAGAAAGTATACTGGGTGAGCAAAGTAAGACGGCGGCAGAACCAATGGGAGTGTGAGAGTCTACAAGGGCGAGTGTTCACAGAGACAGTCTGTGTGCATGGGGGTGCACGGAGGGGTGAGTGAAAGTCTGTCTGAAAGGAGACTTGGTATCAGGCACCCAGGGCTCCCCTCGGAGGCGACTGCAACCCACCACTGCTCTGAAATCAGAGCCCCGGTGTGCAGGATCGTCTGCCATTCTCAGGGTTCTCTCCGGAGGAGGCAGCAGAGATCAGCTGCTCCTGAGCACCTAGCACCCGGCACCTGGCTCCACCATCACCTGTGGCAGCGATCTGGACACTAGCAGTGGAACTGTGGTGAAGGCATTGTGAGGAAATCTGGAGCAAAGCCCTGCTGGTGCCAAGGAGACGCTGACTGCCACCATGTTCTCTGTCCTGGACTGGACAGAGATTTGCATTGGCCCACCCAGCTCTGTCCAGCCTCCAACCTGAGACCCAGAGGCGATCTCTGCATTCCTCTGGGATCAACTGTCTCTGGCCTAGAGAGAAAACGTCAAGAGCAGAGGCAGGGACAGATGCCCCACCCCCACACTGGACCAGGCATAGACACATCTGATCTGCATGGAAAACTTGGCAACAGCAGCAGCAACAGCAGATGATCTGAGGTGAGTCGGGATCTGTCCACCCTCTCCCCCTAGTAGTCCGTGGGGCATCTGACCCATGCTGAAAGCAATCCGGCATGAGTTGAGAATGGAGAGGAGGGGCTGGAGACCGGAGCCTGCTCCCTACCATGGTGGCAGCAAAAGCAGGACGGTGCGTGGGACCCAACAGTAAAAGTTTTTAAAAAAGGAAAGGAACCTGAAGTTCCAGAAACAACCACAGAGAGAGCGCTTTGTTTTTCCCTGTTTGTGTTTATGTTTTTGTATTTGCTTTGCTTTTGTGTTTTTAGGTGTTTTGGGGTTTGTTTTTTTTTTTAGCTTTTTTGTTTTTCTGTTTGTGTATGGATATTTTTTTTTTTGTCTGTTGGCTGCCCGTATATCTTCTTTTGAGAAGTGTCTACTCATGTCTTTGCCCACTTTTTATTTTTATTTTTTTTTATTTTTCATTAATCAGTATTTTTTATTATGGTTTTATGGGGTACAGTTAAGGGTTAGGTGTACAATTACGTTTCATTCAGGCACCTTGTTGATAAGAGGTGTTTCCCCATCCCCAGACAGATATTTGCGACTGTTAATCCCATCCCCCTCCCCCCCATAGTTTCCCAGTACTGTCAGTCATTTTCTT
>NW_007233329.1:8689-11178 GCF_000164805.1 Carlito syrichta | reverse complement strand
CCTACCACTGGGGAGTGGAGAACCTAATCAGTAAATAGTGCTGAGAAAACTGGCTGACCACATGCAGAAGATTGAAACAGGACCCCTATCTATCCCCATACACATAAATTAACTCCAAATGGATCAGGGACCTAAATGTAAAACCTCAAACCATAAGAACCTTAGAAAATGAAGGACATACCCTCATGGAAATTGGAACTTGCATCCAATTCCTGAACAAAACTCGAAACCCACAGGCCATAAGGGATAAGATAGACAAGTGGGACCTTATTAAACTGACAAGCTTCTGCAAAGCCAAAGAAACCATCAAGAGAGCAGGAAGACAGCCTACAGACTGGGAAAAAGTATTTGCCATCTCCAGGTCTGACAAAGGCTTAACATCCTGGATCTACAAGGAACTCAAACGTGCTGAAAAGAAAAAAACAAACAACCCCATTATAAAGTGGGCAAAAGATACGAACAGTCACTTCACAGAGGAAGACATCTGAGCAACCAACAGACACATGAAGAAATGCTCAACCTCATTAATCATCAGGGAGATGCAAATCAAAACCACATTGAGATACCACCTAACTCCAGTCAGAATGGCAATTATCAACAACTCAAAAAATAACAGCTGCTGGAGAGGGTTTGGCAAAAAAGGGAACACTTCTACACTGTTGGTGGTATTGTAAACTAGTGCAACCTCTGTGGAAAGCAGTGTGGCGATTCCTAAAAGCTCTAAACATCAACCTCCCATATGACCCTGCAATCCCCCTACTGGGAATATACCCTGAAGAACTCAAATCACTCTATAAAAAAGATACCTGCACATGAATTTTTATTGCAGCATTGTTCACAATAGCAAGAACCTGGAACCAACCACGCTGTCCATCAAAAGAGGACTGGATTTAAAAATGTGGTACATATACACGATGGAATACTATGCAGTCATAAAAAAGAACAAAATCATGAATTTTGCAGCAACCTGGATGGAGCTAGAGTGTATAATACTAAGTGACCTCTCACAGAAACAAAGATCTGAGTATCACATATTCTCACTCATATAGTGGGCCTTGATCATCCAATGCACTACTATAAGAAAATGACTGACAGTGTTGGTAAACAATTGGGGGGATGGGACTAATGGTAGTAAACATCTGTCTGGAGATGGGGAGACACCTGTTATCAATAAGGGGGCCTGAATGAAGCATATTTGTATACCTAACCCTTAACTGTACCCCACAATATCAAAATAAAAAGTATCGATTAAAAAAAACAACAAAAACATAGACAATTATAACCTGTCCATTTATAATAAAATAAAACAAATGTTTAAATGCCAAGCACCACTTCCACGTTGCATACAATAAAGGCACCCAACACACACATGCGCACACACAATAATTGCTCGGGGGCAACTAGGGGAAAGCTGTACTCATTCAGGGGTCCTGAGCAGAGATGTGTGAAGGGCAAATGAAGCATCTTGGCTGGTATGGGGCTCACGCCTGTCATCCCAGCACTCTGGGAGGCCAAGGTGAGAGGATTGCCTGAGCCCAGGGGTTCAAGACCAATCTGGGCAATATGGCGAGCCCTCATCTTTACAATAAATCACAAAAATTAGCCGGGTATGGTGATGCATACCTGTAGTCCCAGCCACTTGGAAGGCTGGGGTGGAAGGAGCTCCTGAGCCTAGGAGGTCGAACCACGTGCCACTGCACTCCATCCTGGGTGACAGAGTGAGACTCATATGCCAAAAAAATCCACAAAAAAACAAAGCAGCATCTTTACCACAGCAGCAGCAGCGCCTGTAAGTGGTGCATACAGGTGTAAAACCACCTGTTCCCTTCCACCCTGGGCCTGGCTCTGCAGCCAGTGGACAGCAGCCACGTCACTGGCTCAGGGCTCCCAAAGCCCTGACCACATGGGATGGAGCTAGGCGTGGCCTTCCTTTGTTCAATGACTGCCAGTTGACCCAGGAGTGGGACTTGGATCTTGAAGGCAAGGCGTCAAGTCAGTGAGTATTCTTCCCGTCTTCTTCTGTGCTCTCTCTCCCTTTCTTTCTCTCTCCATCATTGACTAGAATCTATCTGTTGGGCCCTGCTATGCACCCCTTTTTATCTAGTCAAAGTCCAGGGATCCAAGGATCCCTCTAAAGGACAAAGTCAAATTTCCCCATTTTGCTGATAGAGTCCACCTCCAAATAGATTTCTTTGAGGTATTTAGGTCAGGGACTTTCTAGACTTTAGGTCTCAACTACAGCAAGCCCCAGACCTATTTGCCACGCTACAGGGCAACCATGTAAGCCAAAACACTTTGTACCCTCTAAAGCTATTGAAATAAAAGGAAAAATAAAATAGATTAGCAGCAATGCAGCTCAAATGTCAAGAGCGGCTAAGGTCTGGTCCTCTTTTGGTGGGATTCTTTGGAGCATTACTTTGTTAAATGTGTTATTATTTTTTTTTTTTGAGTTGGAGTCTCACTCTGTCACCCAGACTGGAGTGCAGTGG
>NW_007233329.1:7827-8314 GCF_000164805.1 Carlito syrichta | reverse complement strand
TCAGGCCACCTGCCAAGAAAGGTGTGGCAGAAGAGGGAAGGGATTTAGAAGATTGAACAGAATGTTTGAGCCCAGGAGTTCAAGACCAGCCAGAGCAACATAGTGAGACCTCACCTCTACGAAAACAAACAAAAAACTGGTCAGACATAGTGGCACACAATTGTAATCCCAGCTACTCAGGAGGCTGAGGCTGAAGATCACCTGAGCCCAAGAGGTCGAGGTTGTGGTGAGTTGTGATTGTGCCACTGCCCTCCAGCCTGGGAGATGGAGTGAGATCCTGACTCAAATGATATGATGACTCTCACCTGTACCTACTTTTGGTCTCTCCTAAATGGATAATGGTAAAAACTTCTTAGTTGTTTTGGTGAGATGTGTTTATGTGTATTACCTTCTACCCATGCTTTTAATGAGTGGAACAGTATTAATCTGAAAAAGCAAACAATATGAGACAGTGTGGCATGAGCTGTGTCCATTCCATGGCCCCCCT
>NW_007233329.1:0-6852 GCF_000164805.1 Carlito syrichta | reverse complement strand
AATTTTAAAGATGTTGGGTACAATTCAGGGTTCAGTATATAAATTTTCATTATGCAGATAACCTTGTTGATGAGGTTTTTTTAATGAGAGCTGTAAAGTTTGTTTGGGATGGGGGGAGTTGGGGAGGGGACTGTTGAATGAATTTGTCATCATGTTCATCTCGTTGATATTGTTAGATTGAGACATTCTATTCCATCTGCTCATTATCCTGGGTAAATGTCAAGTAGTTCATGAACACAAGTGTTCCACAATGCAGCATGTCCACCACAGTACACCTGGGAGATGGTGACCTTCTGCCATAGATGTTAAAGTATATCTCAGATATCAGCAAATACAATTGATGTAAAAATGTTCTCATCTGAGTTTGGCTTTTAATAAGAATGTTAATGAGCTTCTTGTCCCAGTAAAAAATACCAGTGTGATTTCTTGGATAATATTATGGCTACTTCAAGGAAAACCAATATGTTAAAAATACACCTTTTGTCTCACCACCCTAAGGTTTTTATCCAGTTGGAGCATTTTAAAGCTTTCAAAACAGGCGTTTCATGTTCCTAAATCACAGACTCTTTATCTCTGTAGTTGCTGCTGTTAATCTGATCTTTCATCAAGTTTTCTTTTTTAAAAGACTTTTTCTTTTAATTTTTAATTTTAAATATGTGGGGTACAATTCAGGGTTAAGTATACATACATTGCTCACGCAAGTACCCTTGTTGATGAGGTATGCCTCTCCCTCCCCTAGCAGTTTCCTTCAACTGCCAATCCCACCCCAACTCCCCTGGAAGTTTCCCACTACTGCCAATCTCTCTCTTATAATATGATAATTGTTCAAGGTCCGCTTGTGAGTGAGAACATGTGGTACTCAGTTCTTTTTTGTTTTGTTTTTTGTTTTTTAATTTAAAGATGTGGGGTACAGTTTAAGGTTAGGTATACAAATATTCATTATGCAGGTAGCCTTGTTGATGGGGTGTTCCCCCCACCCCTACCCCCATCTCCAGCAGATTCCCACTACTGCCAATTCCTTTCTTATAGTATTACAATAATTGTTCAAGGTCTGCTTATGAGTGAGTACATGTGATGCTCAATTCTTTGTTTCTGTGATAGATCACTCAGTATTATAGACTCTAAGTCCATTCAGGTTGCTGTGAAGTTCATGATTTTGTACTTTATGGCTGAGTAATATTCCATCATGTATATGCACCACATTTTTTTATCCAGTCCTCTTTTGGTGGGCAGCAAGGATGGGTCCATGTTTTTGCTCTTGTGAATAATGCTGCAGTAAACATGTGTGTGCAGGTATCTCTTTAATAGAGTGATTTGAGTTCCTCTGGGTATATTCCCAGTAGGGGGATTGAGGAGTCAAATGGAAGGTTGATTTTTAGACCTTTTGGGAATTGCCAAACTGTTTTCCACAGAGGCTGTACTGGTTTACACTCCCACCATTTTTCTAACTCATTCTTAGAATTAGAATTGTATAGTCACATTTGTTTCCAACCCAATTTGATGATTTATAAGTTTTGAATGTTTATTTTAGAATCAGAGGGTTCACATGTGTATTCATTACATGAACCTATTGAGTAGTGGTGGGATGGGGTCTCAGGTGCCCATTCCCCAGATGTGAACATTGTGCCCCATAGGTAGTTTCTGAACCCTGCCTCCCCCCTCATTGGTGTCCCCAGTGTATTTAATTTCCTTGACCTTATTAGGCATACATCCCCACCTACACTTGTTAATTTTTATCTTTTTCACTTTTACACCTCTGATTTCATCTGTTTTCCTGCCAAATAAAATGTAAATATAAGCAATAGTGAAATGTCGAACCCAAGAGTGGAGGTAGAAAAGAAGTGAACAGGTACGTGACAATTGACTTGAGCCAAATTCAGCCCATTGTCAGTTTTTGTAAATAAAGTTTTATTGGAACTCAGCTTCCCTCTCATTTACACATTGTCTGTGACTGCTTTAACACTATGAGTGCAGCTTTGCAGTTGTGGCAGAGAGAAAACAGCCCACAGAGCCTAAACCCACCAGCCTTTTTCAGGAATTTGTGGATGTATCTCTTTGTCCAAAAAGCATATATATATTTACAAAATGGAATATTACACAGCCATAAAGGGGAACAAAATCATGAACTTCACAGCAATCTGGAGGGACTTAGAGTCTATAATACTGAGTGATCTGTCACAGAAACAAAGAACCGAGTATCACATGTTCTCACTCATAAATGGACCTTAAACAACTATCACAATACTATAAGAAAAGGAGTGGCAGTAGCAGAAAACTGCAGGGGGGTGGGGAGGTAGGATTGGAGTAGTGGGAATCTGCCTGGGGAAGGGGGACACACTTCGTCATCAAGGGTACCTGCATAATGAACATTTGTATATCTAACCCTGAATTGTACCCCACATCTTTAAAATAAAAATTAAAAGTTAAAAAAATTCAATGTTTTGTCACTAGATGCATTTGCTGCAGTTTTTAAATTTTATTTTTAGATGATGCAAAATAATTTCAGGCCAGGCTCAGTGTCTCAGTCTGTCATCCCAGCACTTTGGGAGGCTGAGGTGAGTGAATTACCTGAACCCGAGGGTTCGAGACCAGCCCAGGCAACTTGGCAAGACCTCGTCACTACAAAAAAATTAGAAATAAAATAGCTGGGTGTGGTAGTGTGGGCCTGTAGTTCCAGCTCCTTGGGAGGCTGGGGCGGAAGGATTGCTGGAGCCCAGGAGGTCAATGCTGGGGTGGCCGTGAGTATGCCCCTGCACTCCAGCCTGGGCGATGGAGTGAGACTCCAACTCAAAAAAAAAAAAAAAGAAAAAGTCTATGTATATGGGATTAAGTGATATTTCCATCTTTGTATGCAACGTGTCATGATCAAAACAGGGTAATCAGCATGCCCATCTCCTCCAACATTTCTATGTTCATTTCTATGTTCTGAAAATTCAACATCCTCCCTGGCTCTTTGAGAATACGCAGCAAATTATAATTACCCAGGTCCACCCTGCAGTACTACATAATACCCAAGCTTGCTCTAGACCCGCAACTGTAACTTTGTATCCATTCACCAACCTCTGCACACCACCCTTAGTAGCCTCTGACACCCACAATTCTACTCTCTATGAGCTTGGTTTTTGTTACATATGAGTTGGTGGCTGACTGACTTCACATGATGTCCTCCAGGCTCATTCATCTGGCTGTGCATGACAAGATTTCATTTTTTTGAATGAGAGTTGCCCTGGATGGAGTGCAATGGCACGCTCATGGCCACCACAGCCTTGACCCGCTGGGCTCAGAAGATCCTCCTGTCTCACTCAGCCTTCCATGTAGCTGGAACTACAGGCACACGCCTCCTTGTCTGGTTAATTTTTCGGTTTATTGTAAAGACAAGGCCTTGCCAGGTTGCCCAGGCTCGTCTCCAACCACCGGGCTCGGGCAATCCTCTCGCCTTTGCCTCCCAAAGTACTGAGACTACAGGCGAGAACACTGTACTTGGCTAGGATTTTATTATTTTTACGACTCAATAGTATTTCACTGTATAATACAAACAGGAAGTACAACAAATGTGTACAAATTTTAAGAGATGTTATCTATGTATCACTCTTTCTTCGGTCTCTAAGTGTTGAAAAGTAACACAAATTGACATCATTACCATTTATCAAGTGGTTTCTGTAACTGGCATAGAGCTCACCAGTTTGCATGTTAGTTACCGCATTTAATCCCCATCACAGCTCAGGAGAAAGCATGACTGTTGTCTCCACTGTATAGATGAAGGAGGAGAAGTTAAGAGCTTGTCCAAGATTATACCAGTACCACTCCTGATTTATGTCTGTATAATACAGCATGGCATCCCTTTGACCCCTCCCTTAGAAACAAACCTAACACTTTGATTAAAGAGAAAGGGCCAGCTTGGGTCCATATTCTTCCCAGAAACTTTTCCAGATGATCCAGTCTGCGTGACCACACCCTCCCTGGACATCTTAATACCTGTCCATACTATAGAAGGTGATTATGTTGGGATCTATGACAGCCATCATTATGCACAGTTATAAATCACTAAGTTATTATTTAATTCTTTATCTCTGTGTGCCTTTTTTCCTCCACCTAGACCGTAAATTTGTTGGGGGAAGGAATGTCTGTTTTTGCTTTCCTATTGTGCCTAGCATATCGCTGTCTCCATATACAAGGCATCCAATTTACTTGAATTAATAAGTGAATGAATGAAGAACAGCCATATGAGGACAAGATAATGATACATAATTATCTTGGAAAAATCCCCTGAAAAGTTAAGAGCTGAGAAGAGGAAGGGGGCTGACTGCACTGGCATAGAAGTCGCACACTTCTGGGTTCAAGTTTCATTTCTGCCATTTGTCAGCTCTGTGATCTTGGACAATGTCAGTCACCTCATCTGTAAAATATGGATAATAACATAATACCCAGCTTAGAGGATTGTTGTGAGTGTCAACTCTAATAATAAGTATGAATTATTTAGGCTAATTACTGGCCTAGTCACATAAATGTTAGCTATTATTGTCAGACAAAATATCTAATGCATTATCATGTATCAAGAGCTTTCTTTAACATTATCTCATGTGCTTTTTGACAGATGTTTACTAACACTGCGATGTATGAGATACACAATGGCAAGCATATAGACATGGTCCCTAACCCCATAGATTATTCCCCATACAAATTGTGAGTTCTATAGAATGGCTAAAGTTCTTTCTCCTCAGTCTACTGGTGAGAACAGATAGATTGATGGGCATGACTGAGGCTGGTCATTTGGTAACCTGATATTTGAGGAATGCTCTGTTCCTGCCTGCTATAGTTTGAATGTGTCCCCCAAAAGTTTTTGTGTTGGAATTAATCCCTAGTGCAACAGTATTGGGAGGTGAAGCCTAATAAGAGGTGAATGGGTTATATGGGATTGTTGTTTTCATCACAAGAGTGGGTTCATTATTTCAAGAGTGGATGAAGCGAGTCTGGCTCCTGATGCTTCTCTTTTGCATACTCTCACTTGCCCTCTCACCTTTTCTTGCCCTCTCACGTTTTCTTGGGTAACTCAGCAGGAATCCCATCACCACATATGGCTGCCCAATCTTGGACTTCTCAGCCTCCATAATCATGAGCTAAATAAACCTCTAGTCTTTAGAGATGACCCAGTTTGTAGTATTCCATGAGAGCAACAGAAAAAATGGGCTAGAACACTGTTTCACAGGATGCTGTTGCTGTAGCAGTCAGGTGTGCTGTGAGAGCAGTATTCCATGGGGAGTATATTTCTGGGTCAGGAAAGTGGTGTTCATTCTAACTGTGTTCATGTGCATGCATGTTAATTTAGCTATAGCTAAATTAATTTGTTTGATGTTAAATATACCTGAACAAACATGACATGGTATAAAATCAAGTACTGTGTAATTCCTCAATGAAGTTGATATTAATAAGTAATTATGAATACCGACTCATAAGGACTACAAATATGTTATTTGTGTGTACATGTGTAAGTCATGTATGGTAGGAAATGTAAAATATTAAGTGACACTGCTTAGGGTAGTCTATTACAAGTCTACTGCTGAGGTCATTTATTTTTAAGTATCTTTAAGAAAAATCCCACCACCAACATCTTCTCCCCACCACTATCTGCCATGGAAATATATTTGGAATCTATCTGAATTTCCTGTTTTAAAATTTTTATTTTAATAATAAATTGTATGTGTCTATGTTCCTATTTGATTTGGGCTTTGATCCTTAGTGCCCTTTCGTCTGTATGATCTATACAATTCTGTAGATAAATCTACCTATGATTATGCTGTATTATAGCAAATGACCCCTGATATGAACTCAAAGTTTAGACTCATGTTTGTTCCAAGTTTTGCCAACTTGGAACTTCCTTTCCTTCTGCTTGTGCTCTGTTAAGCAGCATTTAAAACTTCACAGCCAACTCAGATACAAGGGCTTTGAAAATGTAGATTGATTTCTTTGAACATTCATTATAGGATTTCTATGACCCCTTATAATAAATTTAACCTACAGATACCTATATGCCACTAAAATCATAACTTAATAGTGGAAAGGGGATTCAGAAAACTTGGGGACCTGGCTCTGTCTTTTACCAGTTCTGTATCTACAAGCAAGTTTGAAACTCTTTACACTTTGCTGTCCTTGTCTTCAAAATAGAGATAATGATGTCTCAGGGGATCCTTGTAAGGATCAGATGAAATCACATCCATGGACATGCTTGGTAGTGTCCCACGGCTGTGACAGATCACCTGATTCTTGCACATTACCAATCCCTTGCTTTGTCCAATTCCACAATGATGGAGTAGTTCCCAGATGGGTTACACCTATGTGTACACATAACAAGTAGCCCATTATCTACATCATTTAGGAAGTTTTATAGCCTCTGAAAAGCTGAGGGAAACTGGCAAGCCTAATGTCTTTTTTTAAAGATATAATATTTTGTTCTGTCACCCAGGCTGAAGTGTGGTGGCACAATCATAGCTCACTGCAGCCTCTAGCACCTGGACTCAAGTGTTTCTCCCACCTCAGCTTCCTTAGTAGCTATGACTATAGATGTGTGCCAGTATGCCTGGCGAATGTTTTAAATTTTTGTAGAGACAGAGGACTCACTATGTTGCCCAGGCTATTAACAAACTTCCACCTTGGCCTTCCAAAAGGCTGGGATAACAGGTGTGAACCACCACACCCAACCTCCAAATGCCCATTAAAACAAACAAACATAGAGTGATTTTAGTTCCTCCAGGTATATTCCGAGAAAGGGGATCACTGGGTCATATGGAAGGTCAATTTTTGGATCTTTTAGAAATCACCACACTTTTCCATTGAGATTGTACTAGATTATACTCC